>NC_140293.1:8569602-8572102 GCF_964030765.1 Micromesistius poutassou | reverse complement strand
CTTATTTCCATGGATTCCTCAGATTTCCGCGACCAGTATGTTAAAAGGCAGACATCACATGCACATACTGTGGAGCAGTGTGGGTCAAGCCAAAAATTAAAGGCAAAAATCTAATATATCATGCCTCCTTCTTCTCCAGATTCTCTCCGCTCCACACTCGCCCTTTGATCTTCCTCCTCTAGCGCTCTTCTCCTCTCCCTCCCTTCTCTTGTCACTCCCCCTGATGCTCACCATCTTCTGTCTGTCTTCATCTCCATTCCTCTCGACTCTCCGCTCCAGTTTCCTCTGCACTCACATCTCCTCCTCTCCCCCGTCGCACCGCTGCTATTCCTGCTCCTCCTCTTCCTGCATCTGCCCCTCACCCCCTCATCCCGTCTCCCTCCTCTCCTCTCCTCCTCAAGCCCCTCTCCTCTCATCCTCATTCCGCTCTCATCCTGCGCCCCTGTCATCTCTGTTGTGGCGTTGCGTCCATTGCTTCCTCTCCCTCCTCCACACTCCTCCTCCCCGCTCTCCCTCCTCTCTGGCCCTCCTCATAATCCTCCCCTCCTCTCATCTCACCGCCTCTCGTTTCATACCTCCTCCTCTCTTCTTTGCTCTTTCTCTCCCCTCCTTACCACTCCCATCTCCTGTTTGCTCCTTCCTGCTCCTTCCTCCCATTGCCTCCCGCCATCTCTTTCCTCTCCTCTTCTCTGAGCGAGAGAGAGAGAGTATACAAGAATATATGCACCTATATATATTTCTATATAATATATGAGAGAGAGAGCATATACAAGAGTACACAAGACTGTAGTGGGTAAAGTTTCCCTAGTGCCACGGTATCCCATCATGGACTTAAACTGCTCTTGCTTTAACTCAATACACAAGATGAGAGAGAGAGAGAGAGAGAGAGAGAGAGAGAGAGAGAGAGTGAGTGAGTGAGTGAGTGAGTGAGTGAGTGAGTGAGTGAGTGAGTGAGTGAGTGAGAGAGAGAGAGAGAGAGAGAGAGAGAGAGAGAGAGAGAGTAAGAAACAGAGAGAGAGAAACAGAGAGAGACAGAGAGAGAGAGAGAGAGAGAAAACTGTTTCCCCACGTCTTTGTCCAGCATTTAGCCAATTCCAACTCCATTAACAAAGTCAAGGAGGAGGCATCCACCAGCTACGTAGTAATGATGGATCCCGCCACACACACACACACACACACACACACACACACACACACACACACACACACACACACACACACACACACACACACAAACACACACATTGAGCAGAGGAAAACGTCTGGTTAGTCACAGGCCCGTCCTTGAAGCTCAGTGTGGTTTACAGGACTGAGCCAGGGCCCAGTGTAAGTCCAGACTGGACTCAGCTCTCCTTCTGCGGTCAGGAGGGGCTGGGGGAGGGACTACGGCGGGGAGGGGGCTGGGGGAGGGACTACGGCGGGGGAGGGGGCTGGGGGAGGGAATACAGCGGGAGGGGGCTGGGGGAGGGACTACAGTGGGGGAGGGACTACGGCTGGAGGGGGGAGGGACTACAGCTGGGGGGGGGAGGGACTATGGCTGGAGGGGGGGCTGGGGGAGGGACTACGGCTGGAGGGGGGAGGGACTACAGCAGGAGGGGGGAGGGACTACAGCAGGAGGTGGGAGGGACTACAGCAGAAGGCGTGGCTTTGGTCAACATTTCGTCAAAGTTTGCTCCATGCTCACTCTGGAGTTGATGTGGCTTTAGATTAGACTGGAGGTGAACCGATGAACTATGTCCCTTTTCTTCTCATGTCATCACTGGTTTGATATTGACATCTGTGGGGGAGATGGGATTTTAATTCCTGCTGTTAAGTTTCTAGTTTCTATGTGAGTGGACCGTCTAAACAACAAGGTGGTTCTGGGAGAAACATTGTTTGAAACGGTGCCTGGGTCAGACATAGTCACCAGATGAGCACCGCAGTGCTATGGGGACTTCTGTAAAGTTGTCTTGTCTCAGTGTCTCAGGTGCTGAGGACAGAAGTGTTGCATCAACAAAATAGTGAGCATTCAGAGCACTGCGGTTTGCGGCCTCCCTCTCTTGCCGGTGAGACATGAAAAGTATCCATGGCCAAGGCATATATTGTTTCTAGGAATAGAGGACTATATAGTGCCTGAGAGGAGTATAGAGGCTAGAAAAACTGATGGTTCAATCACCCACCGCCCTGGGGTATAAAGTGATCACATCCCTCTCCATGTCTCTCCCTCGTTGTCACTTCATCGCTCTTCCCATCATTCTATCCTGCTCTCTCTCTCCCTCTCTCTCTCTCTCTCTCTCTCTCCCTCTCTCTCTCTCTCTCTCTCTCTCGCTCTCTCTCTCTCTCTCTTTCTCCCTCTCTCTCTCTTGTCATGAGACTTTGATCCAGATTGCCCTGTGTAAACAATCCTATGCTTGTGACACGCGTTGCCTGTGGTGATATAAGAAGCTTTTTATTCTCTCACTGCTGGACCACACTCCACAGCGCCTCTGCCTTCAGCTAGCTAGCATGACGCTAGCAAGCA
>NC_140293.1:8565902-8569402 GCF_964030765.1 Micromesistius poutassou | reverse complement strand
GGGGGGGGGAGGGACTACGGCTGGAGGGGGGGCTGGGGGAGGGACTACGGCTGGAGGGGGGAGGGACTACAGCAGGAGGGGGGAGGGACTACAGCAGAAGGCGTGGCTTTGGTCAACATTTCGTCAAAGTTTGCTCCATGCTCACTCTGGAGTTGATGTGGCTTTAGATTAGACTGGAGGTGAACCGATGAACTATGTCCCTTTTCTTCTCATGTCATCACTGGTTTGATATTGACATCTGTGGGGGAGATGGGATGGAGATGGGATTTAATTCCTGCTGTTAAGTTTCTAGTTTCTATGTGAGTGGACCGTTCTAAACAACGAGGTGGTTCTGGGGAGAAACATTGTTTGAAACGGTGCCTGGGTCAGACATAGTCACCAGATGAGCACCGCAGTGCTATGGGGACTTCTGTAAAGTTGTCTTGTCTCAGTGTCTCAGGTGCTGAGGACAGAAGTGTTGCATCAACAAAATAGTGAGCATTCAAGAGCACTGCGGTTTGCGGCCTCCCTCTCTTGCCGGTGAGACATGAAAAGTATCCATGGCCAAGGCATATATTGTTTCTAGGAATAGAGGACTATATAGTGCCTGAGAGGAGTATAGAGGCTAGAAAAACTGATGGTTCAATCACCCACCGCCCTGGGGTATAAAGTGATCACATCCCTCTCCATGTCTCTCCCTCGTTGTCACTTCATCGCTCTTCCCATCATTCTATCCTGCTCTCTCTCTCCCCTCTCTCTCTCTCTCTCTCTCTCTCTCTCTCTCTCTCTCCCTCTCTCTCTCTCTCTCTCTCTCTCTCTCTCTCTCTCGCTCTCTCTCCCTCTCTCTCCCTCTCTCTCGCTCTCTCTCTCTCCTCTCCCCTCTCTCTCTCTCCCTCTCTCTCTCTCTTGTCATGAGACTTTGATCCAGATTGCCCTGTGTAAACAATCCTATGCTTGTGACACGCGTTGCCTGTGGTGATATAAGAAGCTTTTTATTCTCTCACTGCTGGACCACACTCCACAGCGCCTCTGCCTTCAGCTAGCTAGCATGACGCTAGCATGACGCTAGCATGACGTTAGCATCATGTTAGCATGACACAGCCGCCTTACGGAACGACAGTAGCTGACTCGCCCGGACTAGGGTCATCAAATATTCACTCATACTTATATAAACCAGGAATGTGCGAGTGTGCGCACACACACACACACACACACACACACACACACACACACATGCACACGCACATGCACACGCACAGAACAATGACATGGGCAGACCGGCACATATGTGCTTAAATCATTTAGTCTAGAAGAATCCGGAAAAGATGAGGCACTAAAACTGATCTGTTTGTAAGGACGTGTCGCTCACACAAGGACTACAGTAATATAAATAACAACATAAATAACAGCATCTGTGTCTAAGAATACCCACTAAATCTATGAAATAAATAGACTGACATACACGATCTTTGTGTGTTTTTGTATGTGTGTGTGTATAATATTCAAGACATGCAATATGTCTGGCAAAAAGTGGTAACAAGTGTGAATATTTCATGTTGCATTGGACGATTGGTCACAATAAAAGCCTGAGTTCCATTATGGACCTGTCAATAATAATCCTTGAGGGACCACAGAGGAGGAGAAGAGCTTTCACTCCCCTCATCCGTGTGATTACAGGCTGATAAGCGGCCTGTTGGAACACGTTGAGGCGGGACCTGTGGCGGCGTGGAGCGCTGTAGACAACGCGGCATCGAGCGCAGACGGCGAGGTCAGTGACGGGGCGCTCAGTGACGGCTCAGTGACCCGCTCAGTGACCGCCAGGACGTCATCAAGAGCCACACGGCACCTTGTTCACATTCACCACTTAATTAAACAGGGTCGTTGGCGTGACGACAGACTGGACCCACGGCAGAGCGGGACGGGGGGACAGACGGACAGACGGGGGGGCAGAGGGACAGACGGATGGGGGGGGGGGGGCAGAGGGACAGACGGACGGGGGGGGCAGAGGGACAGACGGACGGGGGGGGGGGGGCGGAGGGACAGACGGACGGGGGGGGGGGCGGAGGGACAGACGGACGGGGGGGACAGATGGAGGGGGGGGGGGCAGAGGGACAGACGGACGGACGGGGGGACAGACGGACGGACGGGGGGCAGAGGGACAGACGGACGGATGGGGGCAAAGGGACAGACAGGGGGGGGGGGGCGGAGGGGGGGGGGGCAGAGGAACAGACGGACGGAGGGACAGGCCAGAGGGACGGGGAGCAGAGGGACAGATGGACAGGGGGGGGGGGGGGCGAGGACGGGGAGCAGAGTGACAGACGGACGGGGGGGGCAGAGGGACGGGGGGCAGAGGGACAGACGGACGGACGGACGGCAGAGGGACAGACGGACGGGGGGCAGAGGGACAGACGGGGGGGGGGGGGGGGGTGAGGGGTGGATCAGGGTCTGCTCTGGTTCTGATCTCCAGTATTTTTCAGACTCTATTTTTCAGGGATGAATTACAATACGCTCTCTCTCTATCTCTAACCCACTCCCTCTCTCTCTCTCTCTCTCTCTCTCTCCATCTCTAACCCACTCCCTCTCTCTCTCCATCTCTAAGCCACTCTCTCCCTCTCTCTCTCTCCATCTCTAACCCACTCTCTCTCTCTCTCCATCTCTAACCCACTCTCTCTCTCCCTCTCTCTCGCCATCTCTAACCCACTCTCTCTCTCTCCATCTCTAACCCTCTCTCTCTCTCTCCATCTCTTACCCACTCTCTCCCTCTCTCTCTCTCCATCTCTAACCCACTCTCTCTCTCTCTCCATCTCTAACCCACTCTCTCTCTCCCTCTCTCTCGCCATCTCTAACCCACTCTCTCTCTCTCTCTCCATCTCTAACCCTCTCTCTCTCTCTCTCCATCTCTTACCCACTCTCTCCCTCTCTCTCTCTCCATCTCTAACCCACTCTCTCTCTCTCTCCATCTCTAACCCACTCTCTCTCTCCCTCCCTCTCTCTCCATCTCTAACCCACTCTCTCTCTCCCTCTCTCTCTCTCCATCTCTAACCCACTCACTCTCTCTCTCTCTCTCCATCTCTAACCTGCTCTCTCTCTCTCCATCTCTATCCCACTCTCTCTCTCTCCCCCATCTCTAACCCTCTCTCTCTCTCTCTCTCTCTCTCTCTCTCCATCTCTAACCCGCTCTCTCTCTCTCTCCATCTCTCACCCTCTCTCTCTCACTCTCTCTCCATCTCTAACCTGCTCTCTCTCTCCATCTCTAACCCTCTCTCCATCTCTCC
Source organism: Micromesistius poutassou (assembly GCF_964030765.1). Taxonomy (NCBI): domain Eukaryota; kingdom Metazoa; phylum Chordata; class Actinopteri; order Gadiformes; family Gadidae; genus Micromesistius; species Micromesistius poutassou. The sequence goes on along the minus strand of NC_140293.1, from coordinate 8,566,148 downwards.
ATCTCTAACCCGCTCTCTCTCCATCTCTAACCCACTCTCGCTCTCTCTCCATCTCTAACCCTCTCTCTCTCTCTCTCTCTCTCTCCCCATCTCTAACCCACTCTCTCTCTCTCCCCATCTCTAAACCACTCTCTCTCTCTCTCTCTCTCTCTCTCTCTCTCTCTCTCTCTCTCTCTCTCTCTCTCTCTCTCTCTCTCTCTCTCTCTCTCTCTCTCTCTCTCTCTCTCTCTCACACACACACACACA
>NC_140293.1:8525902-8563402 GCF_964030765.1 Micromesistius poutassou | reverse complement strand
GGACACAACACTATGAGCTGTTCCCTCTCTTGCCTGCTCTCCTCTGTAGTCATTAAACCAGGGAGGCTGGGGGCGCTACAAGGAACAGTAGCAAGACAACTATTGATATGCTGAGAGTGAGTTTCACTTTACCCTCCCTGCAACACGCCCCCTTCAGTTCTACACATTACAGCTCGTACACAAAGAAGCCCAAGTGCACACACAAAGACACACACACACAACTCCACACACAAACACACACACACACACACACACACACACACACAAATGCACACACACACACACACACACCAAAAGACACACACACACACACACACACAAAGACACACACACACACACACACACACACATATCCGAGATTATCAACGGCAGCATTAAAAAAATACAGAGAGCAGTGTTGAAAGAATTGGCAACGTATCCACGAACATGTTGCCCTTCAGAGAGTTGAAAGGGCCCCTCTGGAGACGACAGCCACTGCTGCTCAATAAAACCTGCTTCTGAAATCTTGTTCAATTGTTTCCGTTTGGATTTATAGGCAAAGTGCCGCTAGTCTGCTTGCAGGCTAGCCCCGCGAACACTAATGTTAGCAAACTGGAAGAAATTAGATAAGTTATTATCAGAGGTGTGAGAAAGCAAAACACATGATCAAAGTAATTGGAAGCGAGTTAACATTTCAAAGAATAATGGAGTCACTTAAGATCAGGACCGAAGGCTATCGCTACCCTCACCATTACATTAGCGCTGGTCTCCAGCCTGAATGAATACAATTCCACCAGGTACTTAGAGCTGTGATTGGATAGGAGAGCTATAGGCAGACCTGATGTGCTGCTGGAAATACACTCACAACTCTTGTCATGAGCTGTGGATTTAAAGCTATTTTAAATAGCTTATGTTGCCAAGAAATGACAGACTATCATACAATAATACTAAGTTCTAAAACATATTCCTCATCACCATGCTCCGACACACAGGCATAGTACAGCTTAGAGTATATGTTCAAAAGCACTTTAGCTCTATAACACTATATCCAGTGTTATAGAGATCCATACTGTGGAGCTTGTTGATGGGGCTCAAAGACCGTGAACAGAGGTTGACCTTTGAGGTAGGTCACCTGCTGGGATCAAACACACAGGGTCCCAAACAGCAGAGACTCTGTGTGTCCCCCTTCCCTCTCCACTGCTGATAGGTTTCTTCCGCTTGTGAGACTGATGGGGGGTAATGATAGGATGTCACAGACAGTGGCAGTTATCTCTAAGCACCTGGCATCTCTAAGCACTCGCCTGAGTTATGCCATGATGCACAGAGGGAGGGTTTGATGGTGCCAAGCAGCAGGATCCATACAGACACATCCATCACTATTCAGGGACGCTCACATCGCACCCATTGCTTATTTTAGTACCCCTGCCTAAACTTTATTTGCGGGACTGTTTTAGAAAGAAATTGTTTATACGGTATTTTTTATTTTTGCCATACTTTTCATTCCACGTAAAATTCAGCAATTTAGCACAGTTAGCTATCTAGCAGGATAGCTATTTAGCATAATAACTATTTTGCATGGTTGGCTATTTAGCATAGGAGACATTAAGCACAGCAATTTAGAGTAGTAGCCATTTAGCATCGTAGCTATTTTAGCAAAATAGCTATTTAGTATAGCAACCATTTAGCATAGCAGCAGCAGGTCAACCCTAACACCTAACAGACTAACACTAGCAAGACAGCTCTCTAGGGCATGAGCTAGCTTGCGTTTTGGAGGCAGTTTCACCAGACTGCAAAGGACGCTAACATTGCAGTAAAGTAGGTGCACTGGGTGGGGAGAGAGGGCCAGGAGGAGCAGACTGGGGGCTCTGAGTCATGCTACACACATTAGAATAAACACCACTTCACCTTTGCATGTGTGCAACGGTGGCTAAACAGAGCAACACACCTTTAAAGATTGTTTGAGCGCGAGTGAGTGATGGGAAGAGAGAGAGAGAGAGAGAGAGAGAGAGGGAGAGAGGGAGATAAAAAGCGGTAGAGAAAAAGAGAGGTTGAGACAGATAGAGAGGTCGACAGAGATATATAGAGAGCTAAGTAGAGTGAGAGAGAGATAATATAGAGTGATAAATAGATTGAGAGATAAACTGATAGAGAGGTAGACAGAGATATACAGAGAGATAAGAGGTAGACAGAGATATATAGAGAGATAAATAGATTGAGAGGTAGACAGAGATAAATAGATTGAGAGAGAGATAAACTGATAGAGAGGTAGACAGAGATAAACAGTACTGATGAAAACCGTGTGTTGTTGTGGCGGCCTGCAGGGCTGCAGTATCTTTAATTCCTCTTGCAGCCTTTGCAGAATTATTTCATCTGTTCCCAAAGGTCAAGCAGACATTGGAAAATGACAATCCTGAGGAAAGCAGTTTGTTTGTTTTTCTATATTGTGTTCCACAATGTGATTATACGGCTGTATCTCTGACCCTGTGTTGGCGCTTCACGCTACGTTAAGGCTCGGTGGTCAGTTGCTGAGGAGCTCAGACACAAATATGCAATTCATGCCCGTTCCTCCGTACGTGTCAAGTGATTCAATGCCGCGAGGCAGGAAGTTCAACACAATCGGTGAGTGTTTGATATAAGGTATGGTAGACTGATGGTGGGTGATATGGTGTATTAGGAATACTCAGAGATAGCCTAGGATTGTGCAAGAGATCACAATCAAATACACATTAAAAGATCTGTACACAAAAACGCTTTAGAGCCTTTTGAGCCTACTTCAAAATAATTGTGTTGATTTACTGTGTTACATCTCCTCCATGTAGATCCACACTGAAGAGCATTCAGGAGAATCCTTGTCAAACATGGGAATGGAGTTTTTTTGTTATGTTTATTTGTTCATCTTTATTAATCTTCATTCATCTTTGCCATGTGCAAATTTGACCTTTGATCTGACAAGAAGGACGGAAGCTGCTCTGAGTATGACCCAAGAAGCTGCTCTGAGTATGACCCAAGAAGCTGCTCTGAGTATGACCCAAGAAGCCAGTGGTTCCTGTTCCACATGTGTCCAGTGGTTCCACATGTGTCTAGTGGTTCCACATGTGTCCAGTGGTTCCACAGTGTTCCCGAGGGTTCCTAAGACCACATGAAGACATGTCCAATCTAGACAGTGTTGGCTGAGGATTCGTCACATTTCTCAAAAAAACCTAATAATAAGATTATTATAAAAGAAAAACGAAATACAGATGAGTCCAAACATTAAAAACAAGCCTTTGCTTTTTATTACCTACAGCTACCCTGCTCTAAATCCAAGTTTTGGAAAACATGTTTGTGCAGCATCTCAGTTTGTACTAAATTATTGATTTCGTAGCCCCACTTGTAAGTCCCTTTGGATAAAAGTCTCCACTAAATGAAAAATGGAAATGTAATGTATGTGTGTGTGTGTGTGTGTGTGTGTGTGTGTGTGTGTATGTGTGTGTGTGAGAGTGTGTGTGTGTGTGTTTGCATGTGCGTGTGCATGTATGTATGTGTGTGTGTATTTGTTTGTTGTGTGCATGTGGTGTGTGTGTGTGTGTGTGTGTACATGTGCGTGCGTGCGTGCATGTGTGCGTGTGTGTGTGTGTGTGTGTGCGTGCGTGCAATCTAAACATTAGTATTACCCAGCATCCACTGCATTGGGGAATAAATATGAAAGCAAGACATATGTGTGCACCTTTAAGGACAATATACAGGGGGTAGCCAGGTGTGTGTGGGGGCTTGTCTGTAAGAAACGTCCATCATCGAAGTACAGCAGAAAATGTAACGTCATGATGAACGCCTCCATCTTGATTGATATTGTACTGCACATGCGCCGTCCGCCGCCTAGTGCACCCCTCCTCACCTTGGCCATCCCTCTCTCCTCCTCCATCCCTCTCCTCCTCCACCTCACTTATTAAGTAAGGTGGAGGAGGAGAGAGGGATGGCCAAGGTGGAGTTAGGTGGAGGGAGAGAGGAATGGAGCCGATGTGATGAGGATGTGGTTTGAGTGAGCGCGCTACACAGAATATAAAATAATATTTCAAACCCGCCCCTTTGCCTGTCCACCCCATGATTTAGAATCCACACAGAAAGAGAGATGGAGTCTGTGTGTGTGTGTGGGTTGTGTGTGGGTTGTGTGTGCGTGTGTGTGTGTGTGTGTGTGTGTGTGTGTGTGTGTGTGTGTGTGTGTGTGTGTGTGTGTGTGTGTGTGTGTGTCTGCTACGTCAGTGGTAGAGGTCATGGTAGGACACAGGACAGCAGCACAAAGATGGAGAGACATAGCCGGGAGAGGGATGGGCAGGGAGGGAGAGAAAGGTGAGAAAGAGAAAGAGAGAGCAAAAAGAGAGAGGGAAGGACAGAGAGACAGCAAGAAAGAGAGAGTGAGAGAGAGCGAGAGAGCTAGAGTGAGAGAGTGAGAGAGAGTTAAAGGGCCCGTGGGAAGTGTTTTTCTGAGGTGTCTTCTGTACTTTCAGTATAATGGCCCCGGGATGATTTAGCTCAAACAGGACCCCCCGCCCTCCCCAGCCCCCTACGCCATGCAACTTTCATGACCCAACTCCCAGCATGCACTCTGCCTACCTTGCTCCACATCATACCACACTGTAACACACACCAGTACAGGCCAATACCTTAAATGGTCTAATACACTAACATAGACTAATACACACCTATATTGTAAAACATTTATAGACTAACACACCTGTACACTGTTACGCAATTGCATTGCACAACTGTACACTGTAACACAACTATAAAACACGCAGACACATACAAGATTTACTTTAGACTGAATAGTTAACTGTTTTGTTAATGGGTCATTTTATTCTTTGATTGATTGATTTCAGCAACATTTAGATTGTCGTTTGTGAGTGATATTGGAAGGTTCTGTAGAAAAACAAATATTATTATGGTAATTAGTAAAATTATATAGACTGAGATTTTGTGCTTAGGCTGGTCCGTTTTATTGTTTTTCTTATTCATATAAAGCATCATTTGTCTGTCACTGAAACCTTTCCACATTCCCAGCTTGAAAGGCACTGGGCTTGACGTTTGATGTGAGAGGCGAGAGAGAACAACAACCATTAGAAGCCTTTAAAGGAATCAGAGTCTGAGTCAAACTTCTGAGACGGACGAATGTTCGATCTGGTGACGTTTGAGCATTGATGTCAGACCAACAGCAGGTCAGCACAAATCAAAACAGAATGCAATAAGAGCATAGACACACATACACACATCCAGACACACACAAACACTTATGCAAACACACTCACATCCGCACAAACACTGACTCATAGAGACTCTTTCTCTCTCACACACACACACACCATCAGCTCAGATAAACTGCAATAATAGGCAGTGTCACTTATAATCTCAGTGGACATCTAACCCTTATAGTCTCAGTGGACGTCTAACCCTTATAGTCTCAGTGGACGTCTAACCCTTTCGCATTCTTCTGTTTTCGTTGCCCGTATCTCACCTGCGGTCATCGCGACGCACAAACTCTACACTGGCCCCAAAACAAATCTCTCTCTGTCTCTCTGTCTCTCTCTCTCTCTCGCTCTCTCTCTCTCTCTCTCTCTGGAGTACTGATTGACTGGCTGCTGCCGGTTCCAAGGTTAGTCTGAAGCTATTTCTGATTAGCCTGGTTAGTACCAGCAGTCTATTTGTTCATTAATTCATTCATCCATCTATTCATTCATAGGGTCATTCATTTATGTAAATGTCCACATTACATAAAATATGTTGCATTGTGTCATTGGCAATAAGTACGTTGAGACCTCCCTAACATATACCGAAGCATGTTTTATTGTTATTATTGTATTATTTAAATAAATGATCATCATGCAGATGTTTGTTGTGTGCATAATGCTTGAGGCAGGACTATAATTTGATCTAAATGTGAGATGTCCACTGGAGAGTCCAAATGGTAACTCTTAGCAGGCCATGCTTACTAAATCCAAGTTAACCAAAGAAAGAAAATGTCACAAAATCACAAAGTTCAACTGTAGATCAACATTGATGGCAAACGTTCAAACCTTTTGTTGGTGGACTGTTCACTGAGAGTTTATGAAAAATTTGATAAAATATGTTTGCCGATTCATACTAGCAAACCCTCTGTGCCATAAGGTACCCTGATGACTAACATTAATGATGTTACTGGCTCCATTACGCACTCCGCTAAAGACAACTTTGAAACTTATATATGTGAACTAGAAGACATTTCCTTCCAAACCACTGAGTTCAAGTTCTTTATTAAGTCAAGTAATTAGGTAAATGAGACAACACTAAACCATGGTGAAGAGCAGCTGGCCACATCATTACATCCATCACATCACGCGCTGAGGGCAGCAGGGCTCAGCCTGGGGGGGCGTCCAGGCCTCCTCTGCGGACATCGTATCACGATCCTGATCCCTGCGACAGCAGCGCTTCAGAATGGGGACTGAAGAGGGAGGGACCTCGTTGAGGGGGGGGTCTGCCCCCCTACTTGTTAAGGGTGGGAACAGATGCTTTGATCTCCGATATCTCTCCATGGATAAGAGCTCACGGTCCAAAAGGAAATGTATTAAAAATCATATTTAATAGTTACCGTCCAAGTCTCAGGGTTTTGTCTTTGATCAGGCGGCCCGCTGAGCGCTTTGATTTACGTTTTAGTGCCTCTCGAATTTATTCAAAGGCGAGTGGGGATTTAATGCCAGGGTCAAACCAGCAGGTTGTTTGTCTGTGAGTCACGACCAAACACACATGTTAATACTCGATAGATGCAATCAATACAGCAAGGTGTGCCAGGTCAATTTACAATGCATAAAGGCAGCAGCTAAGTTATAATTTATTCAAAAGCAACGATGTGTGTAGGTGTGGAGATGGGGGCGGTGGGCGGATTTTTTGAAAAATAACAAATACATGTTGGAAATGTGGAAATAATTAAACATTACAAACAAAAAGAAAACGACCTGCTCAACCGGTGAAAACATAATCCCCCGTGATCAGAGACAGGAATATGTTTTGGAACAATCCAGATAAGCGTTTAGCTTTCAATCACATTCTGGGCTTTGCAGTGTGGAAACATAAATGACATACAATGGTTACTGACTGAGAATATTCGAGGTCGAAGCCATTATGAACATCCTCACATAACATTTCTCTGAACCATGAAGCATGGGGGCTTTATGTTCTCTGATTTGGTATAGCTGCACATTGGCTCATGTTACCTTTAGAGTTGACCCTTATCCACGAACATCACACACACAAGCCCAGACACAAACACACACTGTTCCACAGGATTGTCAAATAGCCATTGCGCATGCACTCGGCAAAAGCAGAGAAAAATATATACAAAGTAAATAAGCGTAAATAACTAAATAAACATTATCCAAAAATCAATAGAGCCTCTGGGTGTTTGCTAGCATGGCAGCTTAGAAAGCTTTGTAGCTCTGTTCCCTGATCAAAGCCACGGGTCCAGTTGTGTGACAGCCAGGCCCTGGCCCTCCCCATCCTCAACACTTTCTCGATAGATTGCTTCCACAACAGTGAGCCAGTGTGAGGAAGCAGCTGAGTTTGGCTGTTCACAGCGCTTTTGGCCTTCTTTAGTTTTTCCTTTACTTTTCTGTTTATTTCTTTTTTTACGCTGGGGCCAATTTGCCATCCACACATAAAGAAAATCAACCGCAGCATTGTCCATCCCCGGCTGCTGGTCCTGGCTCTGCGTGGAACCCAGAGAGTGACGTCCAATCGAAGGTCGGCTCTGGCGGTGGCTCGGAGTTGGCTCGGTTTCTTTTGCGTGTTCTGACGGACAGAGTGTTTCTCTGAAAGGCCGGTCGATGAGCTGAGGCGGTGGCGGTGAGTGATGCTCTCGTTCACTGTGTACATATACCACTCTCTCTTTTAAACTCACAGTAACCGAAGATGTTAAACCATGTTGGGTGCTGAGAATGTATGCACTCACAGCACTGCTATTCCGGTGTTTGTTTTTATTATTGTGTATTGTTTTATTATAACTGTACTGTGAACCGTCAGTTGTCCACTATGATTTCCAATAGAAGCATTTAATATATATTTATTTTGTAGATACTGAGACTTTGACATGCTGGTCGTTTTTTATTTTGTTGTATGTGCCATTGGATTTTTGTTTTGTTGCGTACACACTGTTGTTTTGAAGACCCTGAGTATTCAATTCTTAATTTTCCTAATTACTGTAGATGAAACAGTAACTAGGAAACATTTGGCATGATAAAGTACACAAAATGGTTATAAAATGCTTTCTTTCTTTTGGGTAGCTCACAAGAGCTCTAGGAATCAAGCACTCTGCACACTTAACGAATTCCAGCTCCCGGCGTCTATTTTGTCTAGCGTCTATTTTGATGGAGTCATCAAAATAGATCATTTGCGACAGCGACAGGGCTATGCAGCATTGTGCAGCACGTGGTTCTTATGCTGATTTGGATATCTATGCTAATTTGAATAGTATGCTGCTCTGACTAAGGATCAAGTTTATGCAGCATGAATATGGGAAGTAAACTATTCCTTCTTGGACAAATCTTAGATTATGAAATATATATATATGCTTTTTATTTATTGGGTTAGTTTACAATGAAACTTTTATGAGCTGTTATACAGATAAAGTATTTTCTCAAGTATCATATACAGAGACATCTAAACTGTAGTGCAGGTACATCAGAGTATGATAGCAGATTTATCGATTGAAATCAGTCTGACGAAGGTCTAGTTTCAGAATGTTACCATTAAAATACAATGGGCTGCATCTGAAGTTGCTATTTACAGGTTTTTCTTTCTTTCAATACAATACATGAAGCTCAATTGTGAAATAGCCTCTATCCATTGTGATGTGAACATAATATTGGGTTCAAAGTGATGAAAGATGTAAGCATCACACACTTAACAAGTCATGCAGAACAAATTCAGGTCCAGAAAATAAAAGTCCTGCTGTCTGGAAAATAAAAGTTATGCGTGTTTGTAACAATGTCCATGCCACACTCGACCTCTGTGACTTTTACTGGGCTCCTCAAGACAAGGACAATGATGTTGATGTTGGAAATATGGTTTACTGTAGAGCTGTCCCAAACGATTATTTTTCAAATGATTAATATAGCTATTATTTTTTCGATTAGTCGAGTAATCTGTCGATTAATTTTACGATTAATCAAACGATTATTTTTTCAGTTACCAATTATTTCACATTACTTGATCAATATAACATTTCACACCCATCCAGTAATACCAAACGTCCAAGTGCTCAATGTCAAACTCTTTCTGAACAACACATCTCTGTATTCACTAACCAGACATAGATGGAAGGAAGGAGAAGGATGGGAGATAGAGCAATGGAGGGTGAGGGAAGAGGGAGGAAGAGAGCAAAGAACTGAGAGGGAAGGGGAGGGGAGGGATGGGAGAGAGTGGGGAGACAGAGCGGGGGGAGCGAGGCTGAATAGAATGTTGTATTGATCTATTTTCCTTCAGTAGTTGGTTGTTTTCTTTCCCTCTCAAAGGACTGAGGCTTAACTCAAAGGAAAGACCACATTATGGGGGTCAAGAGGAAGACTGAAAACACCAAAACATTTAAAATGTCCACCCTAATTTTACATTGCATTCAGAGCAGCAGGTTTCATTTTACTTGTCTCATTTGCTTTAAATTTGCTTTTAATTTGCTTTAACGTTGTAGGATTTTACCAGAGGTTGTGGTGTCCATCGCTATCGTAAGAATCAAGGAAATGCACAGTCCCTGCCTAAGCTCTCTGGTCCCTACTCCTCCTCCTCCTCTCCTCCTTCTCCTCCCCCTCCCCCTCCTCCCCTCCTCCTCCTTCTCCTCCTGCCCCTAAACACATCACTACACTGAACATATACACTGAACTGGGTCGCGCTGCTTCTTCATCGTCTCATGTTTGGCTGACGACCAGACACCGCGCTGCTGATGGATTTAGCCAGGCTAGCTGCTAGCTGCCAGCTGCTAGCTGCTTTCTGGGGTGAATATCTCTGAAACACAATCTACGTTTTTGACATAATGTCAAAACGGTTATGCCTTCACAGAACCTTCAGGTTCTGTTAATATTGTTGTTCATAATTTAATGTTTACGCTTATAATTTGTACGTACCTTCAAGAAGACTTTTGTTAATGACTGAATTTTGTTAGAACTTATTTCAGAAATCTGTCTCAAAAGTTATAAGGAAGCAAAACAAAACAAAACAAAACTGTACAAAGCACCAAACAAACAGGAACAGAAAACTGAACATCAAAGTTAGTAAAAAGCTGTACAAACATATGAAATAACCTTGTGTCACTTGATACAATGATTTGCCAACCAGCTAGGTCAACACCCTTAATGTTTGTAATGTAATTGAATGACCAGTTTTAACATTCCTACTTTTAAACCATTCAAGAATGTGCACATATTGATCCACGCAGTGTAGTCGGGTTCATGTTAGTTTTAAGTCATTACAATAAGATAATTGTCTCCAACACAGGACCACACGCAGGTGATGAAGAGGCTAATACACTGTATGCATTAAATGTTCAAATCATATTAAAACGATTGAACCTTTCCCAAGCATTCATTTAAGAAACAAATTAAAATTGCTCTGTGGATTCCTTTACAATTGAAGGGTTGAGTCAAGAAATGTCAAGATTAAATAACATCTTTAATTCAGTATGTCGAAGTCTATTAATAGGACAATTTAGCTGATAAGACAGCAGCAGAATGGGAGGCTTAGCAATGTCTAATTATGGGCAGATGAAAAAAAGAGATGAAATCCAGACCTTTAGAGGATAGAGTAATAAAAGCTCTGGTACAAACCCAGTGAGGGACGCACTGGCACTGACTGTACAGGTACGCAACACCCACACACACACGCACACGCGCACACACACGCACACGCACACGCACACGCACGCACACGCACACACACACATATACACACAGTTGTTTTGCATAAGCTATTTAAACGTTATGTAGATGAGGTTGAGTTGTAGTTTGTTTTTAGTCCAACTTGGTGAAGGGAACATGTGACATGCCATCCCCTCTGCTCATCACTCACTTTGAGCCACAACAAACACAAAACACGTACAAAAAAAAATTGCTAAATTGTTTTTCTGTGAAAACAACATTGTGCGGTAAGTGGAAAAATCTCTCTAGCTTTCCCTCCCTGTCTTTCATCTATTAGTCTCACCTCCCTATTTCACAATGTGTCTTGTTTGTTTGCCACACCACTCACAACCTCCTAAAACCTCCTTCCTATTTCCCTACCTCATAGATCTTCCCTAGTCTGTACCTCATCAACCCTCCTCCCTTGTTCCCTCTGTCCTACACCCTTCCTACCAACTCCTACCCCTGCATTCTCACTAGCTCCCTGCACCCTCCTCCTTGCTCCCTATGGCCTCAACCCTCCTCCCAGCTCACAACTTTCTAAATCATGCACCATTGCTCTCTATCTCCTAAAACCTCCTTCCTCATTATAAACCAACAGAAAACGTATCCCAGCTTACCCCAGAGGACTGCACCACTAAACAAAAGGCATTCCTGGATTGGCAGCTAGTTATTAGCTCAGCTAACGTATAAATTTCAGCAAAATGGAGCATTTATTCGTGTTTTGAATTTGGTTATCCTTTCGATGACCCTCTGTGCCAACACTCACATCACGGATAAAACCCATTGCCTCATCAAACCCATTGTGGTCACACAGGTATAATGAAGGGGTTGTGTTCAGAGTGAAACACGGCGTGTACCAGCCTCACTCCACACCCTCTAACACACCAAAGGCCTGTCAACAATATCACATTTTTGTCTAATTGTGGCGACATACCAAACACCAGCGACCTGGTTGTGAGGCCATACAGTCTCTCAAACCCCATCTCAAATAACTGGTTCGATATTCTAGTATATCCACAAGCAATAAGCTGCCTCTACGGCACAGCGAACAGCATCAAAGCAGACGCACCCAACCCTGTGTGGACGCGGCGGACAGCGGACAGCGGGCGAAGGGCCATCGGTCCTCTGTAGCGCGTGGCTAGCTTATCACGGCGCTCCTCTCCCACCGGTGAGTCATCACACCTCCCTTATCACCTCACACACACAAGCCCCTCACCCCCACTGTAGGTGAGCATCCATACTATCATAATGAAATCTAAATGACTGTCTGTGTTCCAGCGCCCGCTCCGAGCCCCCGCCAGACCCAGGGGCCCGTGAGGGGCGGGGGGGGTCATGTGACACTCCAACATGACTTATGTGTGTGTGTGTGTGTGTGTGTGGGTGTGGGTGTGTGTGGTCTGTGTCTGTGTGTGTGTGTGTGTGTCTGTGGTCTGTGTATGTGTGTGTGTGTGTGTGTGTGTTAGAGCTCTACCTTCCCACTCTACCTGTGCGTCTATGATTACACACTGCTGCTGACTAGATGCTATTGTCACGCGGCGTTCGCGTGCATCAACGCGCGACTGCTGCTGAGAGCGCGGCGCTGTGCGACTCACCGTGAGGCCGCGCCCACAGGCGGTTTGGGGGCGTGGCCGCGTTAGGACATCTAAAACACCGTAAACCAATCAGCCCGTAGGAAACACGACAACACAGTTCACCCAGCGGTAAACCGCGCCACCCCGCCTCCACGGAGACTCCACCTCCCTCCGCCCGCAGCCAGAAGTGAGTCCACCGCGGACCGAGCTGTTGAACCGCTCGGCGCTGGCCTCCGGACGCAGAACAGACGCCAGCTAAAAAGGAAACGGCTACGTCATGGAACCCCTAGGAAAAAACGGACATCTGTTTCCCTCCCCACACGGCCCTCCGTTATCACAAACTGCCAACAGGACGGCGGTTCACCTCCAGGGTCGTTCAAACCTCCAGTGGTCCATTGTTATGCAGATCAGCGCCGCAGACAGCCAGAGGGGGCGGCCCGCGGTCGGCGACGTGTCGTAATCAGTTTATACAGGACAACCACAACAGACGTCCTCGCTGGCGGAGGTCAGCGTCTGTAACTTTCCGCTCTGATCCAGACAGAAACCGGTAGGAACAGAACTGAGGAACAACAACGGAGTTGGTGGTTAACCTGAATAAGGGCAATACAATAGGGCTAATGGGGTTCATATCATGTCGGCGTTAATCGAAGTGTCAAGGTTGAGACAGGGAAGAACGATAGACAGACGGATTGATTTGCACATCAGGTGTGCCACAGTGTTAAGAGACCGCCGTGGTCGACATGTGAAGGATGCTGTTCCTGCACCATGTCCCTGATAACCCTCCTAAACCATAACGGGTAACCCCCCCAGGCCTCTCTCGGCCCTGCCATTGGTCATCTTTATTACGCCCTAAAAGTCTCTTTATTATGGAGACCATCTACTGCGCTTCATATGCCTGGAGAGAAACCAGGGAACACATCCTATTGGGTCCAGTCTTGGCACTATAGCCTGCAGTAAAGCGCTGCCCACTGAAAGTGGACAGGAGTGAAGACATTATGGAGATAAACCACTGTAAAGGCTTGATTGTGTTGCCAGAAACACCTGTGCATGCATGGCACACACACAGACACACACGCTAATGGATCCACAACACACACACACACAGCAAATACACAAATAGCATCAAATCAGTCAAACCACTCAATTGAACAGAAAGTCACACACACACACACACACACACACACACACACACACACACGTGTGAGTACACACACAGCATATCCACACACACACACACACACATAGATAGACCCAGGGTTGATTTGTTGAACAGAGACTAAATTCATAACACACATGTAGACAAACAGGCACACACGCTAACAACGCTGTCAATAAAAATCAGTGTTTACGCTGCTGCTAGCTTTACACACCAGAGGCCCATCTTAACGTTTAAGGAAGTGGAGACACAACCCTTCACCGCAAACCAAATCCTCCTCACCACAGTCCTTCCTGAGTGTTTTCATTACACATATCAATTTCTAACTGCCACTGGAAAACCCCTCTACAATATGAATGATGATCTTCATGGATGACGGTTATCCAGCTGTGATACTTTACCAGTACAAAAAACAGCTTTGGTTGTTATTTGTATTGGTACAGTGTCGGCCTTGAAGGAACTCTCTTAAGAAGCGTTTCATACCTCTGATGGACACCATGCTTGTGTAAGTGAGGGCGTTTAGATGGATTTAGACTTTTCTCTGTCAACGTTTGCCTGTCGATATGTGCATATATTTGAAAAAGATTAACCATGCATATTCACACACCCAGACAAACTGACAATAAGATGAGAGTATTGTGTTTACTGAATCAAAGTGAAGAAAATTAGGTACAAAATAGCCAAGCATTAAATTTGGCAAGGTCTGTACTTCAGGAACCTTGTTGTGTTGTTCGCTCATCGCTTTGGTTCACGTACTGAGCTTTGAGCTGTGTTGCTATGAGACATGCCATTCAGTAACAAGTCAACAAGTCTCTTTGGCCTTCCATTACCCAGAATCCACTCCAACTCTTAAACACCTCCCCCCCACACACACGCACCACCCCCCCCCACCCCCCCACCCCACATACAATGACAGTTAACTGCATTACCCGAGAAGCAAGGAAAAAATAAAACTTAACAACACGATCAATGGTTCCTTGCTGTGACTGTTTATAGACACATTAAAACTCCCAGCAGTTAATAAAACAAATGTTCTCACAGGTATGAATAGATGGGAATGGGGTCTTTATTAAACCACAGAGTCATGAAGGAATTAAAGACACACTCGCCGCTTGTATACGCTCGGCTCATCTTTCACTTTAATACCGGTGACAGTCGGGAGAGGAGGAGGGTTTCAATAGAGGACACCGCTGTCTGCCCGCAACGCCTGAAGACGGCCGTTTAGGCCCCTCTCAGCACATTGGACAAAGCCTCGTTGAACGCCCCTCTGGTTACAACACGCGTCCCTTTGGCAAGGGCATTTTGAGAGAGAGAGGAGAGAGAGAGAGAGAGAGAGAGAGAGAGAGCGAGAGAGAGAGAGAGAGAGAGAGCGAGATAGAGAGAGAGCAAGAGAGAGAGCGAGAGAGAGAGAGAGAGAGATTTATATAGAGAGAGAAAAATAGTGTAATCAATATTTTTATTCGGCGCTAGACTGCGAGCAATAAAAGAGGTGCAGTTAGAATCTCAATAACATCCACAATCACGCCCTGACATCTCGGAATAACTCTTCTCCAGGGGAAAAAATTGAAAAGTTTTCGGGTAAACACTTTTCTATTTTCTGAACACTTAACAGGAACAAAACAACAACAACAACAACAACAATCTCAATTGATGCTTGGAGAGATGCAGACCTAGACAGATAAACAATCAGATGATAACAGACCGAAAAATAGGCAGACAGCTACACACACACACACACACACACACACACACACACACACACACACACACACACACAGTGTTAGACAGATAGAGACTGAGTGAGACCAACAGGCAGGCAGACATGAACATGTACACACCGATGTACCCTAATTACACAAACACACGTCTGTGTGTTTCACACTCTTCAGAGGTCACAGCGCTCTTCAGCAGCCCCCTCTGCTCCTCGTCCTCCCTGCTGTTTGGAGCCCACAGGTGACCGTGGAGAGGAGGACAGCCTCTATGACAACCAGACCTCTGGAATACACAACCCTGGTGAAGGTGCATTTGACCGGGCGTCTGCCGCCAGAGACGGGAGCTCCTGACATTTCAACTAACGACCTCATCATGCAAACACAAACAAGGGCCCTGGAGCTGTACACACTCAGACACACACACACACACACACACACACTGAAACAAACTAGCAGTCACACCAACATCCACGGTCCATTAAAAAACACTTGCACATACACAAGTGGGAACACACAGACAAACACAGTACTGACACACACACACACACACACACACACCACTCAGCCTCCACATTATAACACACACTGCATCAACATCCGTTAAAAAAAAACGCCAAGTGGAAACACAGAGCCACACATTGATTGCACAGACACACACACACACACACACACACACACCCACACACAGCTAATAGTGTAAGTGAACCCCTGTTTCAGCTAGAATATGGCCAGAAAAGTTTTGGACTGGAGTTTTGGACTGAGAGTACTGAGAAGGAGTGGGGACACATTATCCCCATGGTTACGACCCACGGCAACTTTGTGCAACGTTCTTCAGCTAGCAGCGTTGTTGTTCATGAGCGTTATAACGGGCGATGCTGCGTATGAATCACACACCGCGGTGTAATACCATAACCACAAGCTTAACCCTCTCTTTGGGCACGGCATCAACATCGACCGCTGCCCAGACGGAGCGCCACGATCCACACACACGTCGCCGCCGGTGGCGTTGAAGGGCCTCAGAAAAGACTTGGAGAGAACTGAACTGGAGTTCAGAGCAGAACGCTCACAATCTGTTGGGCGAAGACTGGTATAAACATCAAATTGTACTTATTTCAGTTACAGTGACAAAACAGCATTGATTACTATTTTGAAGATCAAATGACACATACCACTGTTAAAACAACACAAAAAACTAAAGAAACGGATCACTGGCCCTTTTCCAGAGGTGTATTATTCCCAGCGGTGGCGCTCCAATGAAGAGCATGTCACCTGTGGCCAGACAAACACCGCCTCTCCGGCAGAAGACGTTAAAACATGAGCTCCTCTTCGCTGCCCTCCACAAGACGGACCGTTTATTTTGGCCCAGACTGAATTAATCCTGTTTTCCAGTGTTTTCCCCCCCTTTGCGCTTATGGGATTCTCCACACTGAGTGAACAGGAAGAAGCGGCTGTCTTGTGGACTGTGGGCGTGTGGGGAGGGGCTGGGCTCGCTGGTGAAGGATGACTCTGGATGGATGGAGGTGGATGAGTCTCTTCAGATGAGGATGCAGCCATCGGCCAGCTGGACGCAAAGTGAGAGAGATTTACAAGATGTGTCATGTGGGATCAAATAGCGTCAGCGTGTACCATCGGTGTGCTACTGGCCACCAAGGACAGGTGCACACATTTTCTTTACCCACGCACACACACACACAATTGTTTTAATTATTTTCGAATATGTTTCAGTGCACAGCTGCACATGAAGACACAAACACAGGCTCACACACAAACAAATGCACGCATGAACACGAGCCCAAAGGAACACGCAAACAAAAACACACACACACACACACACACACGCACATCCATATTCACTTACCCACACACATCTCACATGCACCCATTCGCAAAAAAAACCCCATCATACATTGGCTAATTCACAGTATACCCACTACAATCTAACAGACTGCACGACTGTCCCCCCCAATAAATATTGTAATCATGGCCTTGTTATTATTACATTTGCTAATGATTATTTCGGACGGAAGTGGTATTTCGGACGACGATGAGAATGTCAAAGCATAGCAAAAAAAACTAAACATTTTTTGGGACATTTTAAACACAGCTGAATGTTGGGGGGGATGTGTGTCCCCCAAAGTATATTGGAATTACGGCCTTGCTCCGTAGCGATGATGCAACAGGCCCGGTGGGTCTGTTGGTTCACTTGACCCTCATTAACCCTGAGCTTGTGTTATGAATGGAAGGAGTGGTTCTGGTCTTCCAGTAGAAGTCACACAGAAAACATAACAGACCGTAGACCGTGATTAGCAACCACTCATGGGTTGTGTGCGTGTGTGTGTGTGTGTGTACATTTATTCTGTGCATGTATTGATGTGCTTCACTTGGAGAGAGACAGAGAGAAAAATTAAACTTGCTCAAATGGTTGTTACAGATCTCTAAACTAACTACTAACTACTACTAACTAAATTATAAAACAATTACATTGAACAGTTTTCTTCAACACAGCCTTTGACACACCCTGTCAACCTTCTCCGCCAGTGATACCATACACCATTTAACCTGTGCCCATCCAATTGTAACCCTCGTTGTCATGGTGATATGAAATCACTCCAACCCTGCTCCAGCAAACACTTTGCCGATGGTTGATGCTCACATTATTAAATCATGTCCTGCCAGCCACCATAGCTAAAAGTATCTGTATGATGACATGTAGGTATGGTGACCGTCCAAACAGTTGTATCACCAACACTGTGATGTTGTATAGAGATGACACGGAGAAATGTAAACAGGTGCATTGGCCTCGTGGGCAACATGGATAATCCTAACTCCAACTTGATATATATACAGGAACCTATGTTCTGTGCATTGCTATCGATGACGGCTGGTTGACTCGAGCGGAAGCAAAAGGTGTCGGATTGTCACGAGAGGTGCCACTCCCCGGACGGCAATTCAAATGTAACACCACGCCACTGGACCACTGCCGGCTGGCTTTGACCTCATGAGGAACGCACCGACCTTGAGAGGAACACCACAGCCTTCAGGCGAAAGAGCACAGCTCTGCGTTTGTAGCGTGTTCTACAAAGCAGGCTGTATCAATAGCATCACACTCTTCTGGTGCTTTTATGTTGATGTTTTTACATTTTGCCCGTTTTTTTGTTTCAATGCCGGTTTTTAACGTAGAATTGAAAGCCTCTTTAAACACCTGCCATAAATACTGCCAACAAACCTTGTGACCCAGTCGGAGTCCATCTGTGGATATAAATGAGGTTGTTGTGCATTCCGAGGCAATGGATAACATCCAAACGCTAAAAGTTTAAAATAAAATTTAATGACTGCTTTTTATTTCCTGGCAAAAGACTCATCATTATGAACTGAAATACTTAACAAAAGAATGTGGGCGATGGAGATTGCGAATGAGATTACACTTTAATTAAATAAAAGGGAGCATATAATTGCTCACTTCTTGCATCTACCTGGGTACTTCCTCGGAGACAAAAAGGCGATGCCACAAACATCCCGGCAGCAGAAGATTGCTTCGACTTTTTCCCCATTACCTCAACAACAATAAGGCAACAGGAAGCCACGAAGGCAATATCCCCCATCTGCCATATTCATATATATTCATATCTGTGAGAGAGACTTGGCTAGGGGAGTTAAGGGGAGGTGAGGGTGGTGTTGTGGGGAGTGCAGGAGAAGAAATATTTCCCCCTCCAAATGCATGTGTTTTGGCGTATGAAATGGCTTTGCAGGGCCAGGTGAAATATGAAGGCTGTCAGCGGTGCAGACAGAAGCCTTTATTCTGCGGGCGGCTGTGTGATGGAGAGCTGCAGTGGCTTTGACACCGTGCTAAACTCCCCCCTCCACTGTGCCACGCAGCCCCCATAACGCCGCGTGGCGGGGGCGCGGCCTGACGAGGGGCTGCCGTTGCCATTGCCGCGGTGAGCATACAACATATTTCCCAGTCATATTTTCACCCTGGCCTGGCGTTTGTTAATATTATGGGACCCCATGGAGTATTGGTCTGTGTGAGGCCAGGGTTTCTATTTCAGTCGGACGGGCCGGCTGATTGGTCAGAGTATTTATGACTTAATTGTTCCTGCAGGGTACAGAGGGGTGTGCTGCAGAGCCTGCTGCTGCTGCTGCCCGGGGCTGCCAGAATGCTGCAATTGGGTTTTGGGAACTGTTTGTGGTTCTCCCGCCACATCGTGTATCCTGTTTCCCTGCTTCTTTACTTTCATATTTGTAACACAGGGGTTGCCAAACTTTTTCAGGTTGTGACGTGGCCCATGCTGTTTGAGGACCACTGTCCTAAGACCGGCTGTTTGAGGACCACTGTCCTAGTACCTGCTGCTCAGCAGAACTGTCCACTCAATGCACAACACTACAGCCTTGCATTTCAGTTTAGCTAGAGCTTTTATCCAAAGCGACTGAGGCTGAGAACTGAGATCAATGGAAGGATCATCAAAAATGTGTCAAAAACCATCAACCTCCTCACCATTGGCCCATCGTAATAGTCAAAGTCAAGCAGCGTTTGTGTGAAACAGGTCTATAATCTATAATTACCGATTCAAGCTAACTGAGTTTAGCAGCTTACATAGCCGTATCTTTGTTTTGTCTAACTTCAATAAGTCCCACGGGTAAGAGGGGGGGGGTTTGTAACGGATTGATGAATGGACTGCCACCTAGGGTCGAAGAAATACTAAATCCACAGTTTGATCCGGAGTTAACCACTGTGCTCATGATCAGGACATTATCATTCAATAGTTAGAACTGCGCGCCCCTCAGTCTAAGTCTGTGAGCATGTGCAGGGACACGTAAACACAGAATCGAAACCTCTGGATTAGTTTATTTGTGGGCACTATTGGAGAAAGCTGCCTACTCGGCCAAAACAAAGATACAGCTATGGGAGCTGCTCAACACTCGTTTGGAATATGGATGGTCAATGACTCGCCAACTGCTCAATTACATCGTAAGAGGGGGTGAGTTGAACAGAAATCATGGCTGATTTACATCTTGACATACAACAATGTATAAAGTTAACTGGCCAAATCATTTTATACTAAACTGTAGTATGGACTGAGCCTTATTATACTTTGATCAAAAAGAGTTGGCACAGCATCACCACAGCTATACCCTCTACATACTGAGGGTTTAGTATAGGTCAACCCACAGCATCACCACAGATATACCCTCTACATACTGAGGGTTTAGTAAAGGTCAACCCACAGCATCACCACAGCTATACCCTCTACATACTGAGGGTTTAGTATAGGTCAACCAACAGCATCACCCTGGTACCACTGGATGTTCTACTCACTCTCTTCTCATACTCTTTTTTGATGGCTTATACAAAGCTCTCTATTTGACAAATCCTATCGAAACGGACTGAATACGATCTCAATCAGAATCAGATTCTGATGAATCAATCTCGATCTGTAGAAATCACTCACAGCTGCCCACTAAGTACAAACCCTGCACTACGGCTTGGCTGGCAGCACGGTGTTCAACCATAGCGCTGATAGCACGGTGGATAGCTGCTACTGTGTTCTGGAAAGCTCCCGGTGCCCACAGGGGTAGAGCAACAGCACACGGAGCGGAGAGCCCATCCAGATAAACCCTTCCCATGGACGTAGACGGATGGCCGGCCGGCAGAGAGCTCAGACAGTTTATCATAGTATCGCCCATTCCCAGCTTGAGATCACCACTCCATTAGGTAAAAGGACATGGTTCAAATTAAGGCAAGGGGACATGCATTTATCACAGTGGAGAGATGGGAGAGGGCAGAGGAGATCAGTGATATGAGAGAGGGGGGCTGGGTTTGGTAATGGATGAGATGGTGATAAAGCGCACTACTGGTGGATTCCTGGAGCCGGTGGATTGCTCTGTGGTTCAACCACTCTGGTCACACCAAGGGTTTCTAATACATGAACGGCAGTGGTTTGGTGTGAACATGGTGGCACAACACAAAAAGGCGTGGAGGATTGTTGCAGAAAGTCTGTGAGTCCATGTGTTTGTTTAAAGTCTTGCTGTGAAGGAAATGCACACGGGCTCCAGCTCTGAGGGGAAAACACATTAACGTCACAGCGTGTGAGCTACCCGACGCTTCTCAGTATGACATAACACCAATACCCATGAAATTCAATGTTGCTTGTATGCTCCTTCAATGTCTTGTTCAACACAATCCGTTATAAAACATATAAGCCTGTGGTTTGTTTGTAGCTATAGGAGTTACATGAAAATACATGAAGACAGGAATTAGCATCAGATAAAACAGCACCTACTGCCAGGTAAGCCTTTAATCTAGATGTTTGAACAATATTTTCCTCTTAGCTAGCCGGTCTCAGTAGGTTTTAGTCACTGCTTTCAATAAATAAAACAAAAAAGATTATTATTTTATTTTTAATGATGTTTTACTCTGAAAATGCCCTCTGTTTCTTTGGGAAAGTTTGATGAAGTTCAATTTGTGTTTATTGATAACTAATATGTGTTAACCAAAAGGCTACCTTTGGTCTTAATCTTCTTTGTGTCCAACTGTATATCCTGGTTAGCTTGATTTAGAAAATTAATGTGTGTGTGTGTGTGTGTGCATGCGCGTGCGTGCGCGTGCATGTCAGTGCGTACCAGACAGGCGCTAAATAAATGGCTTCCGACATTCAATTGTTCAGCGTGGCAGCCTCTCCTGTCCTATCAGGGCTTTCATTGCTAATGTACGAGGCAGACGGAGCACGATGGCAGCTTCCTATGGCACACTGGGGCTCTTTTGTTAAAAAATAGATCCCTTAATTACAGCCACTGTCTGGCCGGCACGCCGATCAAGACAAACAGCTTCTGGGCCACTGTTGTTTGTGCCACCACCCGACCCAAGCTGGCTCTGCAGAACTACTTCTTAGGCTATAAATCATGGAGGGTCAGCCGTATGCTTGGGGGAAATATTTTGTCCTCCCTGCAAGAATCACAATAAAACATGCATAGCTTTCTCTCAATATTTTAACTGCTAAAAGTGAGGTGGCAGCAGTTTGTATCTAAAAAGACTGTGTGTGTGTGTGTGTGTGTGTAGGTGTGTGTGTGTGTGTGTGTGTGTGTGTGTGTGTGTGTGTGTGTGTGTGTGTGTGAGTGTCTGTCTGGTGTGTGTGAGGATAGCCTGTTTGTGAAAGGGCAGCCGCTTGTAACTAAAGGACCACATCACTGTGTGTGTGTGTGTGTGTGTGTTGCCTGCATGCACGTTATCCTGCATACGTGCAAAAGCTTACATGCATGTACGTGTGTTCATGCATGTTCGGCATGTGTATGGCTTTTGTGTGTTTTTGTCACTTTATCACTTTGTCAGCGTGTGCAGCCATGTGTCTCTTTATGTATTATTTATGTGTGAGTGCAGAGAGGTTACCGTGAGTACCATGTATCTTGCAGTCACAGAACACGTGGTGAAGTCACTCACTCACCCAACCCCCCTGCCAACCACACGTGCTGCGTTCACGTCAAGTGGGACCAAACCTAATTACCATCCTCCCTGATGGAGGACAATGCGTTCTTGTCAAGCCCCTAAATTGGTAAATATGGGAACTTTGTGACAGCCAACCTCTGAGGAAGCGAAAAAAAAAAATGCAGAAGCACAGACATCTTCTTTTCTGTCTATCTGTTAATCTGTCCAAGTATCTGTGTGTCTACGCATCTGTTTGCTTTCTGTCCATCCATGGATACATCTAGATATAGATCTAAACAGATCTATACATTCATCCATTTATCGATCCATTCATTCATCCCATCTATCCATCTTAGATTCATCCATCTATCTTCCCGACGCGACATGAACGCAGCACCATGCAGCAGCAGCTGAGTTTCATCAGGAGGATAAATACACTGAACTCCAGCAGGCCTCTCTCACCTCCCTCCACCTTGGCTTTGTATTCCAGGCTGGCTTATTGAATGAATAATGTCCACTCCCAGGAAAACAAACTAGGAAATCAATATCAATTTTAGCTCCATTCCACCATAATACAGTTGTATGGCCCGATGCAGTGACCCCTCGCAGGCCTTAGTCAACAATGACAAACAAAAAAAAGAGAAGGAGAATAAGGAGCGCAGGAGAACACACGGGGGGGGGCAGAGAGACGGATCGCCCTCTGTTGTTCTGATTCCATGTCTCTGACCTTGGGGCTCCAGGGAATTAGTAATAAGGTAATGGTGGAGTTAACTTCATTCCACTCTGACCTGGGTTTTCTGTTCTTAAAAGTAGGAATCAGTGTGGGGGGGGGGGTAGACAGATGAGGTCTGTTGTTTGTATAATTTGCGTACTTCGTGAGGTCAGCATCAAGCGAGTTAGAGATTTCAACGCTCCATTCAAGGAAAACCTTGGCAATGCCGAGGCTGAGCGTTCATAATGTGTTGCACTCACTGCCTTACCAGTGAGTGTGTGCTCCTCACGAGCCGGCTGTTTCCTCACATGGTCGACACCGCCTTGAGTGGTATCAATGTGTGTATGAACGGAGGAATGGGAGACGCTAATTGTGTGTAAAAGTGCTTTGAGTGGCCACATATGGCCAAGTGCCATATACATGTCAGTCAATGCATAAATGTCATAACATTTACGTTCGATCACTGTCTCACAACACTCGCTCACAAAAACAAACTGCAGAGTACACCCACACTCATGTATGCAAACACCTTTACAACCCCCCACACACACACACTCACACAAATATGTGTGGTGGAAGAGGCATGTGCACAGGTAAACTGTCAAGCAACCAATCACTTTGAAAGGTGCTCTCTTCAAACACAATACGAACACAGCCCTGCAGTGCTCCAACATTACGCATAACTCCAAAGAGCAGGGTAAGGATTGCTCATGGCTGGATGCTATCTCTATCTTCCAGGGAGCCCTCAAAGCTGATTGGATCTCACAGCAGTCCTTAAAACACAATCTTACAGATCGCAGGAAGGAAGGAATCTGAATTGAGACTCGTACACATCCTTGATGGAGTATGCTGTAACTGTAGAAGATAAGAGATCTGTTCTGGATCAATCCAGATAACGCATTGGATGGCCTTATCTCTGCAGACAAGATTCTTTCTGCTCATGTGCCCTTCGTATGCAACACTAGCATACTCACACTCTCACTGACTGAAGCTTACTCGGGCTGTCTCTCTGTCGCTGTCTTCCATTTGAGAATCGCTCTCTCTCTGTTATTTATTTATTACCTATATGCAAACCCCAACAGGCTCGAGCACAGGGACACATATATACAAAAACACAAAAACAAATATATAACACACACACACACACTCACACACACAGCGCCCTGCCAAACGGACGATATTGGATGACCATTGATCAAAATGTACAGTTTATGTACCATTGGAAAAGGTCAGGGCGGCTATCCTTGAAGTCTTTCCCCTTCAATGCATTTTAATCAACCCGGCTGGCAAATCAATAAGCTAGTTCATGCAATCCACACTAACGTACACTAACCTGTCATCAACATTGGCCACCGCACCACATAGAATACATTCCCACACTAACATCTCCTTCACCATGGCCACTGTGCCTCCGCTATTGCAAGGAAAGAAAGAAACTTACAAGGATGGGAGGGGGAAGAAGAGAACCACAACTGGTTTAATAAAACATGTTGCGTGTCGCTGAAACTCTGCAGCACCCCATTCTATGAATAGTTTTAAAATATGATTCTTTATCTGTCAGGAACAGCGTCAGGTTTAAAGAAGAATACACAAGGAAGAATAATGATTACATTTTTAAGCCACTGGAATAATTCAATGTTTTTCAGGTATACATCTTTCGTATTTTTCTATTCTCGAGGTGTTGGAAACCTCACGAAGAATGTGACAACACATGAAGAATTGATTTTTGAAACCATCGACTGCAGGATCGTCCATCAACTCAATGCATGGTATATACATACAATTAGTGGGATTGCTTTTAGATATTAAGATGAGACATCAGGATCTTGTCCATGTACTACAGTAGTACATACAGTAGTAGGTGACTGCTTCTAACCAGGCTGGAACTCATCTCCTCAAACAAAGTAACTCATAACATCTTAAATGCGGGCTGCATGCTACTCAGAATCAACCAGCACTCTGACATCAGTCCCACTGACCTTCACAATATCATCAATTCGTGTTTCAACCACCTTCTTGATATGCAGAAAACTCTATTGGGAGACCAGCACCTACATCTCAAAACACCAATCCTCAGATTAGTTCCCCTCCTGGCCCTGAACTTTCCTCCAGACTGCACCTCAGATCTGCTCCCTGAGAATATATCGCTGCTGGGGTAAACAGCGGTAAATTAGGTAAACATCTCCAACCATCAATCAGCCGTGACAGACAGGTGTAACGAGATTCAAGGTTTTTTTTTCTGAGGCCAACCCCGCCACGCGCAGCCTTCCATGCGTTACGAGTGCACATGAGAGCATAAGGCAGTGCGTTCTGGAAGCTCAGGTATG
This sequence comes from Micromesistius poutassou, assembly GCF_964030765.1. Taxonomy (NCBI): domain Eukaryota; kingdom Metazoa; phylum Chordata; class Actinopteri; order Gadiformes; family Gadidae; genus Micromesistius; species Micromesistius poutassou. The sequence goes on along the minus strand of NC_140293.1, from coordinate 8,537,636 downwards.
GCGTGGGACGGCGACGTTTGTGCGATGGGACATCCCCCACATTGATGCCATTTGACTAATGGATACACAACGCACGCCAACGGTGCGACGTGACGCGGTCACATGATAGGACAGTGTATGTGTGCATGTATAGATGATATGTAGCACTGCATTTCTGAAACAGAAACAGACTATCTTAGAAATTGATGTTGCCTTGAACTTGAACCTTTATAGCAAGTTGTTATTTTATTATCTTTAACATCTGCTTAGTTGCTTTGCTCTTCTCTTACTCATTAATAATGTTCATGTGCCGAGTTAGTTCATCAATCTTCTTTTTCTGATGTACGTAACTTTGACACTCTGCCTTCCAAATGCTCTCCAAGCATTAGTCCTCATGGAGGTTCCTTTGAATGTATAATGTTCTCAACTGGTTCCACCATTTCAAAAGGTTAAACTCAAATGGTCCTAATCTCTCAATCTTTTTTTATTCCATTCCTTACAGAATACTGGATGCTTTTTACCTCCCTAGCTCTGTCTGTTGACTCCAGTTGAGGGTTTGTTTGTTTGTTTGTTTTGCTGCCAATCCACTCCATCCCATCATCACATTCCATCAGAGACCATATTCCAAATCATATTCAATAAATGTACTCAAGAGGCCGTAAGCATAGTCTTTTCTGTATATGGAGACCAGCATGTTGTCCTAGTCACTGGGCGGCTGACTGCTATACCATTTTCAGATTTGTGGACTAGAATTGTCTATACAGTGTATACATATACATCTATACAGTATATATATATATATATATATATATATATATATATATATATATATATATATATATAAACAATATACACAGACGTTTGCGTATTTCAAACGTGAGTGTGAGAGAGAGAGAAAGAGACACATCATTCTTTTTCACTCTGCTCTAAAACAGTTTTCAGAGCACTTACAAGAGAAATCTAAAAGCAAATGATGGATTAATTTTGAAGAAGGTCACAAAAAGAGAGAAAAGCGTGAAAGAAAACTTTTTACAAAGAGAAGAAAGGAATCGTAATTCAAAACCAGACTAAATTAATTCCACGTCACCATGGAGTATTCATGAGCACCAACCGAATGACCTTTGAGGCGAAGGAAGTCCAATAAATGTGTGATATTTTATAAATACCCAAAATTATTTAAAAAAAGTAAAAATTACTTTGAAAGAAAGGGGGATTGTTGACTTTCGTGTTCACATTCACAGCCAAGCATCAGACACCCTTGATAGTACATTCCTGATTCTTGTTGTGTTGTATTGCAAAACGCATTGATGATATACATTTTGCAATGTATACAATATTAGATTTTAAGTAGTTGGCTCTGTGGTCATTTAAGCATATAAGCTGAAAGAAAGATGAACAGTTCAAACTTAAAGCAGAAAATTAAATGGAAGAGCACAAAACATAATAATTAGGTTTGCAAATAACACAGCAGGCCTATATGGTTAGCAAGCAGAGAAAATGGTGTACCTTATATCTAGTGCATATCCAAGCTAGCGCATGAGAGCTACCTGTTGAACAGTCATGTCAGCAGTCAGGCAGTATTTCGACCTTACTGTGCATTCACACCAAAAGCGGCACGGTGACGCGACTCCATACAAAGTCAACGTAGAGACGCGTATCAGGCGACTTTTGTCGCTAGAAAAACCTGCTGTAAGATTTGACATGTGGCGCGGCATGAACGCCCTGGCACGGGCGAGCACGTTCGCAAGGATTTAGTACCATGACACGACGCGACACATCGCTCGAGTTTAAATATTTGAACTTTGCAGCGGCAGTCGCGTGATGACAGCCGATCAGCTTTCACTCCCTGAGTGACGTAACAGAACAGCCAATCAAGCGTTCAACCGGCCGGGCCAACCGTTCCCTGCACTCTGCAGGAACCGCAGCTTGGAGGAGAAAGTGATTGTTGCCGTTTGTGACACCCGGAGCTCTATATATAATATTATAAAACAGGTGGCTTAAATCAAGCGATCTGATTGGTTCCCAACTGTTGTATAATGAGTGTATACACACAGCTATGACGCCCATTCAGTTTACAGAGTTCAGTATCACTCTGTGCCTAACTTGAACTGTTGTTTATTTATATATAAAAGCAATAGCATAGTTCACTGAAGCCTAAAAATATGTTGATTGATGGAGAGGGTGGAAATGTTGTAAAGCAATAGGCACACGGTGAGTGAACTGCTCGATAGTAGGCTACTTTTTTGTATTCGTTAAAAAATATGTGCACAGTTAAGGGGGTCGCCGTCCCTCCGCTGCCCGTCGGAACGGACAACGCCCCTTAACTGTGATATAATGAGAACATTCCACAGACTGTCATGATCTAGTGCTTAATTATATGATATTATATAATATAATATAAAAATATCTATACAAAATAATATATAATATCATGGCCAAAAGCTGTGTGCGCCTCCGGATGATGTTATGAATAGACTGTGTCAGCTTCGCCGACGTCTCTGGTACTTCCACAACAACTCAACTTTGACTACTGCGATTTTAGATTTTCGTGATGAAACTTGCACAAATCATACAGCGACGGATTTGTGACTGTTTGCGCGACCAAACTCAGGCGACACCGCACCCAGGCGACCGATGTGGCGTTTGGTGTGAACACACCGTTAAAGAAGAAAAAAATGCAACAGCCTGGCCCTCCTCGGCTGTTGCCGAGTGCGATCACGCAACCACTCGATCCCCGTTTATATGGCTAGCTGCTTCTTACATATCCGATGTACTCCCGGTAGAAGCTAAATGCTAACGTAAACAATCTTTTTCACGTCATGCTATCTTCACAAACGATACGCCAGTTGAAAGAGACTCCAAGGAATCCAAACGTACAAGCCTTATCGTTTAGTGAGCCTATCTCGATTAACTGGATGTGAAAGAATAACGTCAATAACACTTTTCCTGGTTACTACAAGTGATGACACACACATGCAAACGCGCACACACTTGATTCAACCATTTCAAACTATAAGCTGTAACAGCTCAACTATTCTATACATTATCTCAAATGTATACTTTAGCACTTTCTCTATTTCTTTAACTCTTTACTTTATGTTTTTTTAAACATTTGAACTTGCTAATTGGCAATCATGAGCAAAGCGCATCCATATTTTATCATTTCTATATATTTATTTATATATTTATATATAACATACTATTTGTTAAGAGTAAAACAAAGTATCGGACTGACATCGGTATCGGCACATAGCCAAAGCTGCGGTATCGTTATCGGAAGTGAAAAAGTGGTATGGGGACATCTCTAGTTCGAACCCAAGTGTCTGTAGTTTAGCTGCTCCCTGCTCATTAATGATATACATCTGAAATCATTGTAATTTGCTTCTATTAACTATAAAAAAAAAACACTTCTATTAAAATTTGTTAAATTAACTAATTAAATTAATATTAATAGGGGAACAACACATACAATCACAATAGGCTACCACTGTATCCATTTAGACACTGTCTTTCATTAGCTAACTCTCATACTGAGCTCAGATGAGCTGCGCGACGAGGCAACGTCTCCCAGAATAGCCTCCACATCCACACTGCTGTCTAAGAGCGGCTATTCGTTGGCTTCAATGAGACACCGAGTGCAGTGGTGATGTCAGGCAGAGAAGAACACATGACAGACGCTAATAGGAAGGCAGAGCTTGCACTGCAGAGCAGAACATTATAAAGTGGCTCACTAGATCTGGACGGTTGGACAGAAGATCTGATCTTCTGATTAAACCTAGAAGGTGAGTAGAGGTGGCTTATGCTTGACTATTCTTACTATACAAATGGCATATATATTTTTGATAAAAAACTTTAATATATTATTTGCAGTTTGAGCTGCAATACCATTTAGTTTCTTCATTTTGAGAATAAGGCTGAATTTGTATTGTGTGTGTGTGTATATATATATATACAGTATATAGATATAGATATAGATATATAGAACAAAGCAATGACCAATATGTGTAAAAAAAAAAATGTGTGAGAGAGAGAGAGAGAGAGAGAGAGAGAGAGAGAGAGAGAGAGAGAGAGAGAGAGAGAGAGAGAGAGAGAGAGAGAGAGAGAGAGAGACTTTTAGAGACTATTTAGGGCGTATTCACACCAGGAAAGTCCTTTAGTTCGCTCTCTTTGGTCCAGACCAAAATACAATGTTTCTTTTCACAACGCAATTTTCGCAACAGTCCCAGAATTTGTCAACAAACCAACATGTGTGCAAAGATCGTTAAATCATTGGACAAAAAGGTTTGGGGCGGGTTAAAGTGGTAAAGAAAAAAAGGGGGTGAAAGCGCCAGTGAAAGTAAACAATCATGGATATCCAGCGTGATGTACATTGATCTGCGGACCAGTCCAACTCCTTCTCCCTCCGCCTGGTGCTGAATGTGTTAAATGCATCTGCATTTTTATGTGTGTTTTCCAGCATACGTTTTATGTGGGCGTCTGCCCAAATATCCAATAGACGTTCCGTCCCCTCTTTGCTCCATGTTGAGCCACGACTCATTTTCAACCGACGGTCCGACAATGTGCTGCTAGTCTTGGAGTTACCACTAATCAAACAATAATTCCCATAATGCGCGCGGCTGAGCGGGGGCCTGTTACGTCCAAAGAGGCGTATGATTTTTAGAACTGGAGCGTTCGCTTTCACATCCCAAGCGAACCGCACCAGGGTTCATTTGGAAGCGAACCGAGACCACTTCTTCAGGGAGATCTAAAACCAGATGAGAGACCAAGGTGAGATGATTCAGATTGAGGATTGATCCCTTTGCAGATCTTTCATCTGAGGCAAAGTGTGCAGTTATTCCTGTTAGGCCAGATGACCTTACATGTTGTCTCTCCCCTGCCCAGTGGTGAGAGACAACACAGTCGCGTCATTCAAGAAAAGCCCTTGAAACCACACATGAGGTCAACAAGTGAAAAGGAGACCGTCAAGGAGTTACAAAAGAGTGTCTTTTGGCCTTAAAAAAAAACAGCGTTGCCACCCAAACACTCTCAAAGGTCAAGCACTCAAACTCCGCTGGCTTAGCACTCAATTAGCTAGAAATTGCCTGGTGTCCGATGGGAGCAGGTAATAATTGCTGTGGGTCATGAGTGATAATTGCTAGGGAACCCCTGTAAGTCGATGCCTATTAAAAAAAGTTATTTAAATCACATCACCTTTGGGGACCCACTTTTATGCTCATCACCTTTAATTGGGAGGCACATTTGCACAAACTTTTGCCGGACAAAGTCGGATACATAGGAACTTAACATTAGCAGTACACCCCCCCCCCCCAAACAAGTTGGATAGAGAGAGAGAGAGAGAGAGAGAGAGAGAGAGAGAGAGAGAGAGAGAGAGTCACAGCAGCTGTTGTCTTGTAATGGCCTCAGAGAATATCGTTGTCAAACCAAACTTAGTATAATGGGTAAACACTGGAGTATTCCCACTTTATCTTATGGAGCATGGGGGTGGCTCCTGGGCTATAAACTAGTAGACTGGTAGATGTGTGAGTGCTTATCTTTAATTTGTCCTCTGTGGGTAATTATCTGTGTTATTCTGACATGTTACGGTCTGGAGCTACTGTGTGGTATATTCAAGTGATGTTGATCGTTTAACACTACCCACCAAGGATGGTTGGATTTGTGTTGATGCACACAGCAAGAGATCTGCATACGATCGTAATGATATACCTTAAGGATGCACACCAATGGATGAGTGTGCAGCTAAACGCAGCATGCTTTAATATGTTTCAATTGGTGCTCAACATGCTAGTGCTTCTGAACAGACAGACATGGAGACAAGTAATTGATTATCCAAGGGGATTCATTTAAAAAACTAAAATAAATGAGAAACACATAACTATATCAACAACGACGACTTGAGAAGCTACTTCTGAAAAGCACCAACGGAAACCCATACAATCACATCGAGTGACCGACTTGTGAATTTGGGATTATGGAACAGGGAGGGGAGGGGTAGATTAGATAGGAAGGAAGGACAGTAGATGGACGGGAAGGAGCGAACAAAAGGGAGGACACTAGGGGAGCTTAAACTTCAGTGTTATCGTCGGGAGGCAATTAAAGAGAACTTTAATGGCCACGAGGTCTGCACTCTAGGGGCCACACGTTCGGAAAGTGTCAAGTAAGCCTTTTCTAATTATCGGCCACAGTAAATGTGGCAGAGGATAACTAATTTGTGCTGGGGGGATCATAAAGCCAGAGCTATCGACCTCTGCAAAGCCCTTTCGGAAGACAGGGCACTCCCCACCAGAGGGTGGAGGGGGGAGACCAGGATCGGAGCCCTAAAGATAGCATGCTAAAGCTGGGCAGTGGCTAACTGATGCTAACCCCAATTACCCAAACGTTCTTACCTAGGATGTGCATGTCTTGAGGGAAACTGGTTCTTCTCAGTTCGGCTTTTTCTGCCTACTTATGATTCAGCTGGAACGGAAATAGATGTCTCAGGAGCTCTGGGAAGTGACCCTGTTCCACTTTCATCTGCTTGGTTAAGCCCGGCTAACCTGGAACATGTTGGTCCCAGCCTGACATGCTGTGACTGCAGGGAAATGCCACAGGCAGGATATTTATTTGACGGAACGATCATCCAAAGAGTGGAGGATGAAAGGGATTTAAGTCGTTTTTTTGGTAAGACTGAAAACAAACGAAAAACGAAAACAAAAAAAAAAAACCTGCATATTTACTGTAGCAACCTTCTTGTTCCTTCCTTTTTTTGACTTTGCGAGATGGGAGCAGCGCGTTCTTACATGTTGTTAATAACAGGAAGTGCCTTGGAGGCGAAGGAGAAATGGCCGCCTAAACCTACTTTTGCGGTTGGTTGCAGCTTGAGTCGCCTTTCACTGCTAGTAAAGAGAAGATGAAAAAAGTCTACTCTGGGTTCTCATCTATATTAACAGATAAGCTGATTGCATTCAGAATTAAAGCTAGCTCCCAACCAGCCCTCAACATGCGACGCATGCTTGCGACCTTGAACGGCTAATTATAATGTTCCTGTTTCCTGTTCTGCCACTGAGGACAATCCAGGGAGATCTTCCTTCTTGTTCAGCAGACAGCGAACAAGCCAAGAATTCCTGTTGTAGTTCTGCCTGTATTTAACTTAATAATCTAATATTTTTTCTCCTGCAGTGGGGGAGAGGTGGACCTTTCATGTGTATGAAACTGAGCCAAAAACGTTTCAGTTTGACTTGGTGAACCTGGAATGATCCTCTGTTCATTTTCAGATTTGTTGTTGAAACAATGTTTCCCTCCTGCTTTAAGGTCATAGTGAGCTTTGGCCCTCCATTGAAAACGCAGCTGTGAGTCAAGAATGAAAAAAGGAATGAACTTAATGCATAATGGTCATTGCTATATAGAATCCCTGGAGCATATGATGCCTATTAGAAGCACGGTGCTCCTAATCACATCCATTATATCACTTTGTGTAGCAGTCCAGTTCTAAACATTAGTGTTAGTAGTACAGTACTGTAGTCATTTTCTGCAGCAGAAACACAATGTAAATGCACACATTGAGATGGTCAATGCAAAGGCTGAGCCTAAAGCCGCTATACTCCAGCAACACCTCATAGGCTACAGGACTGAAGTGGCAGTAGACTGGAGGATCTCTCTCTTGTTTCCTCTGTCTCAAGTGGAACCCCCCCACTAGTGCTCCTACTTCATGTCCCTCTCCTTCTTAATTAGCCCCTCTTTGTCCTCTGGGAGTGCAGACAGCAGAGCGGCCACAATAGAAGATCCTAAGTGTCAAACAGGAAGTTCGGTGGGTTAACCAAGACTTCAATAGCCTCTGGATGAATTGCTAGCGTGACCTTTGGCTTTTTAAAGTGCTTGTTGAAAAGGCAGCCAGGGCAAATCCAAGAAAGAGTACAATACAGAAAAGGAGATGTTGGTCTGTCACTCTTTTGAAGACACATGAAATGTTCAAGTGCAACACAAAGAGACACACAACTATGCACCATCAAAGACACAGGCCTTGTTCTCCATCGCTCCACAAGGGGATACTTAGGCACAACAGAAACACCCTTGTTGTTTTATTGTCAGCTTTAAGAAAAGCACAGAATTACACCGACCTTATCCTTTAAACCAAATAATTGCCATGTCTTAGCCGTGGTTTCACCGAGTATTGAAACAACAAGCAGTCTTCTGCCAACAGCCTGTTGGCTGCCAAACTGTGTGGAGGCAGAAAATCAGTTAGGAGGTGCAGATATCAACTTATGCTATGAAATCAAATCACTGATTCTGGTCTTTTTAGATAAGTGGGATAAGTACAGCCTCTGAATGGCGTAAAACAATGATTATTGAAAATAAGCCTTAACATTAACTGTTTATCGAAAGAACAGAGTCTAGCAGGCGGTACTCATGTGGCCTGATTATCTTGTTAAACAAATGTATTTATAAAAGGGAACCGTTAGAATGGATCTTTTCATCTTAATGCTGAATCCATCTTAAATGTTGCATTTTCCACAGTGAATAAAACAAATGTAATTTTGTTTTGGCAGACAGAACCTTGATACACGCTGCGTATTGCTGTTTCTTCTAACAGTCAATAGGGGGCTAAAACGTTTGTATGGGTCGTTTTGGATGAGATAAACAATCCACAGATTCTGTTGTTTAGGTCGGAGGACAGGCTGGTCTCAGGGTTTAGAAATGTCCATTGAGGTGGAGTCTCAGATCTTAGAGACTGCTTCAAGCTTCCTCCCCATAGGGGACTAGGAGGCTAGCTGCATCTAAAAGCCCTGCTAGCTACATATCCTATCTGTCCTATCTGAGGGATAGGCTGGTACCAGCCGCAGCAATCATTAACTAGTGAATCTTAAAACCAATACTTCAAGTGATATGCAACCAATGCTATGATCCTAGCAGAGGTTTTATGTGATCTCTGTCCAGGCTTCATCAGTACTTGGGCTTCAGTATTCTCAACAGGTTTCCACCGGTAAACAGCTATTTACGGCGGACAAAACAGGAGACCTGCAATAGTCAAGCCTTGAGGTTATAAAAGCATGCATGTGTTTTTCCTGTGTCAGCCCGTGAATGAAGGGGTCTAATCTTTGTTTCTATGTTTCTCGGATTGATAAAATTACACTTTCGTGACATTTCTAATGGGACATAGACACTCGACCCAAATAGATGCGATGTTTCCGTCACGTTCTCATTTGTAGAGTCCTTGGTCTGAACAGCCGACCCATTCAGTGCAACACCGCCCCCTGCTGGCTCTGTGATGAATGGGTGTGTGAGATGAGCGTGCTGCTAGTGCCAGTCACTTGCTTACTTTCGCTCACTCCATCCCTCTCCCCTTATTTGCACAATTTACATCGCTCCCCCGTGTCCTCCTGTCTCTTTCTCTCTGCTTCTGTCTCTCTCTCCCTCTCTCTCTCTCTCTCTCTCTCTCTCTCTCTCTCTCTCTCTCTCTCTCTCTCTCTCTCTCTCTCTCTCTCTCTCTCTCTAAGGAGTTGCTTAGCGTCCCTCAACCTGAGCATTTTGGTTTTGGTGTGGAAAACTTTCCCTTTCATAACTCCCTGCATAACTGCTGCCTATTTATTTGTATTTTAGTATTTTATCATTTATTTTTATTTCTGGTGAAATATTGCCCTGAAGTCTCCTCCCAGTTTTTCCCCCCTCTTCGGTTCTCCCTCTTTCGCCAGATGTGTCATCACTGGCACATCTGTCTTCTCTCACTTTTCTCTCTCTCTGCCTCCCACCACCTCTGTTCACCACCCTCGCTCTCTCTCCCCCATTCTCTCTCTCTCTCTCTCTCTCTCTTTCTCTCTCTCTCTCTCTTTGATTCCCTATCTCCCCGCCGTCCTCTTTTAATCTCTCTCTGCTCCCAGCGGACCAACACCCCAGCACCATAAACCTTGGCATTCAATCCAGCCGGGCTCATGAATTTTAACAAGGTGCACAAGTGGGCAGGAAGGAGGGCTTTCCAGAACACCCTCCCAGCCCCAGCGCCGCCACCATCGTCAGCTTTTGCTTCTAGCAACGCTCTAGGGGTCGTCCAGGGAGCAGGGTATTATCTGGTCTGCCTCGCCCCCATTGTGGTCGGAATTCCGGAACCAAGTCAATCATAATCCAACCAAACTGGGTAGAATGAAAAGTCATGCAAACAATTTCAACCGCAACAAACTTAGACACTCTTTTATACATCAATCAATCCTTTTGTTAAACCAGCAACATTAAGATCTAGTGCAATATTTATTTATTCATGTATATAATGTCTCCAAGTGATGTATGTATATGTATGTTTTGTCCTCTGTCATGCTTCATATTGTCATTTGTGGCTATAAGTTTCATGCTTGTCTGTTGATGCTCTATGTTTGTCTGTTGATGCTCTATGTTTTATATGTACTGTATGCCCACATGTCTGTCTATTTATGCTATATGTCTACATGTATGTATACTGTATGTCCTCCCTTTTTCTTAAATGAGTTTGCCCAGGGATGCAAAAAGAATTTCAGTGCAAACTGACAAATAAAGTAGTATTGTATCGTATCGTATCGTATCGTAATTATGGTCATATATTTGGGTAATAATGGTACAATAACATACAATCAATGATACAACAAACTAACAATAATCCATAAAACAAACAAACAATGATCTGAGGCCTAAGATGGGAGTCCTCCCTGCGTCTCTCCAAGAGGTTCGCAAGCTGAGTCCGCTGTTTTGACTAAAACACAGACCTCTTATACACTTCTGTTAGGATTCTGAGGGCGATAAAAACCAATAAAACTAAAGCATTTGTTAACCAGATGGTAATCTATCAATTGCAGATTCTCAAGGTGTCATAAACAGGGGTTCACGGCCGTGGCCTATCAGTTGGAACCCTGGTCTGTCCCTTCTTCAACCAGGGGGGTCAGGAAAACAGCCTTTGAACACAACCCCTGAAGGGGTTCACTGAACACAGGCACATTCCAACAAATACAGAGACACAGAATGTGAAAATAGATTTTTCCCATTACACCCATCTACAGCATAACAGCTCCCGGGCCAAGGCTGACGCTGTACCTGGCTGGAGGCCGCTGCCATTCTCCTGGTCTGGTGGTCTGCATTGCGGTTTAAAGTTGAGGGCTGTAAGCGGTCACGAGCGGTGGCGGGTGGTGGTGATGAGGCCATGAGATATGAACCTGTAGTGGACCCAGGTGCAGCACTCCTCTGGCAGATCAACAACGATGCATTGAGCCTCTCTCCCCCAGATCCACACACACCCAAACTCAGAATGGGAATGACGTTATTTGGGAAGTGTGATTGTTATAAGGATGTTATCTTGCCACACAAAGATGAGTAGGGTTGAGTGATGAGCTGGTGAGCTGGTATCCCCGTGATCCCAGAGGAAAAGTGTGGGCGTTGGTGGCGAGATATCGATATAATATCGATATTGCAAAATGAGACTTTATATATCCCAGGACTTCGCTCATGGATAAATCGTGTTATTCATCACATTCAATCCACTGTGATATAGTCTCTCAAAGTTCCATTCTTATTTTGTCAATATTGTCCACCTAGATCCATCTACTGCCACATCGTTGGCTATTCCACACAAGAGATGCAAACCAGAGAGAAGCAAAAGCCTTTTTCTAGATGCCGCCATGAATAAAACAACGAGCGTGATGCTTCCTACATGTGAGGGCGTTGGAATATTTTAATGGCGTTACATTCAACTCACCATGGCAACACAAACTAACACAGTAAACAGGTCTGCCACGTCGTTAGTCTACTGCAGAGAGGGTATAGC
>NC_140293.1:7664070-7828202 GCF_964030765.1 Micromesistius poutassou | reverse complement strand
GCGTGCAAAATGCTTTTCAGAGCGAGAAAAGCATGTTTTGACCCACAATGTGTTTTTGACCCTAACACGTGAATTATGCTCAAAACCAACGCTCTCCACTTCCAAATGGTGCGCCATGGCATAAATAACCCTATTTAAGCTCAGTTACACGTTTGCATTGAAAGTGACTGAGTTGTTCACTTTTCCAGTTTTTATGCGTGCAAAATGCTTTTCAGAGCGAGAAAAGCATGTTTTGACCCACAATGTGTTTTTGACCCTAACACGTGAATTATGCTCAAAACCAACGCTCTCCACTTCCAAATGGTGCGCCATGGCATAAATAACCCTATTTAAGCTCAGTTACACGTTTGCATTGAAAGTGACTGAGTTATCAACTTTTCCAGTTTTTATGCCTGCAAAATGCTTTTCAGAGCGAGAGAATCACTTTTTGACCAAAAAGGTGTTTTTGACCCTGACACGTGAATTGTGCTCAAAACAACTGCTCTTCACTTCCAAATGGTGCGCAATGGTATAAATAACCCTATTTAAGCTCAGTTACACGTTTGCATTGAAAGTGACTGAGTTGTACACTTTTCCAGTTTTTATGCGTGCAAAATGCTTTTCAGAGCGAGAAAAGCATGTTTTGACCCACAATGTGTTTTTGACCCTAACACGTGAATTATGCTCAAAACCAACGCTCTCCACTTCCAAATGGTGCGCAATGGCATAAATAACCCTATTTAAGCTCAGTTACACGTTTGCATTGAAAGTGACTGAGTTATTCACTTTTCCAGTTTTTATGCGTGCAAAATGCTTTTCAGAGCGAGAGAATCACTTTTTGACCAAAAAGGTGTTTTTGACCCTGACACGTGAATTGTGCTCAAAACAACTGCTCTTCACTTCCAAATGGTGCGCAATGGCATAAATAACCCTATTTAAGCTCAGTTACACGTTTGCATTGAAAGTGACTGAGTTATTCACTTTTCCAGTTTATATGCGTGCAAAATGCTTTTCAGAGCGAGAGAATCACTTTTTGACCAAAAAGGTGTTTTTGACCCTGACACGTGAATTGTGCTCAAAACAACTGCTCTTCACTTCCAAATGGTGCGCAATGGCATAAATAACCCTATTTAAGCTCAGTTACACGTTTGCATTGAAAGTGACTGAGTTGTACACTTTTCCAGTTTTTATGCGTGCAAAATGCTTTTCAGAGCGAGAAAAGCATGTTTTGACCCACAATGTGTTTTTGACCCTAACACGTGAATTATGCTCAAAACCAACGATCTCCACTTCCAAATGGTGCGCAATGGCATAAATAACCCTATTTAAGCTCAGTTACACGTTTGCATTGAAAGTGACTGAGTTATTCACTTTTCCAGTTTTTATGCGTGCAAAATGCTTTTCAGAGCGAGAGAATCACTTTTTGACCAAAAAGGTGTTTTTGACTCTGACACGTGAATTGTGCTCAAAACAACTGCTCTCCACTTCCAAATGGTGCGCAATGGCATAAATAACCCTATTTAAGCTCAGTTACACGTTTGCATTGAAAGTGACTGAGTTGTTCACTTTTCCAGGTTTTATGCGTGCAAAATGCTTTTCAGAGCGAGAAAAGCATGTTTTGACCCACAATGTGTTTTTGACCCTAACACGTGAATTATGCTCAAAACCAACGCTCTCCACTTCCAAATGGTGCGCCATGGCATAAATAACCGTATTTAAGCTCAGTTACACGTTTGCATTGAAAGTGACTGAGTTATTCACTTTTCCAGTTTTTATGCGTGCAAAATGCTTTTCAGAGCGAGAGAATCACTTTTTGACCAAAAAGGTGTTTTTGACCCTGACACGTGAATTGTGCTCAAAACAACTGCTCTTCACTTCCAAATGGTGCGCAATGGCATAAATAACCCTATTTAAGCTCAGTTACACGTTTGCATTGAAAGTGACTGAGTTGTTCACTTTTCCAGTTTTTATGCGTGCAAAATGCTTTTCAGAGCGAGAAAAGCATGTTTTGACCCACAATGTGTTTTTGACCCTAACACGTGAATTATGCTCAAAACCAACGCTCTCCACTTCCAAATGGTGCGCCATGGCATAAATAACCCTATTTGAGCTCAGTTACACGTTTGCATTGAAAGTGACTGAGTTATTCACTTTTCCAGTTTTTATGCGTGCAAAATGCTTTTCAGAGCGAGAGAATCACTTTTTGACCAAAAAGGTGTTTTTGACCCTGACACGTGAATTGTGCTCAAAACAACTGCTCTTCACTTCCAAATGGTGCGCAATGGCATAAATAACCCTATTTAAGCTCAGTTACACGTTTGCATTGAAAGTGACTGAGTTGTTCACTTTTCCAGTTTTTATGCGTGCAAAATGCTTTTCAGAGCGAGAAAAGCATGTTTTGACCCACAATGTGTTTTTGACCCTAACACGTGAATTATGCTCAAAACCAACGCTCTCCACTTCCAAATGGTGCGCCATGGCATAAATAACCCTATTTAAGCTCAGTTACACGTTTGCATTGAAAGTGACTGAGTTATTCACTTTTCCAGTTTTTATGCGTGCAAAATGCTTTTCAGAGCGAGAGAATCACTTTTTGACCAAAAAGGTGTTTTTGACTCTGACACGTGAATTGTGCTCAAAACAACTGCTCTCCACTTCCAAATGGTGCGCAATGGCATAAATAACCCTATTTAAGCTCAGTTACACGTTTGCATTGAAAGTGACTGAGTTATTCACTTTTCCAGTTTTTATGCGTGCAAAATGCTTTTCAGAGCGAGAAAAGCATGTTTTGACCCACAATGTGTTTTTGACCCTGACACGTGAATTGTGCTCAAAACAACTGCTCTCCACTTCCAAATGGTGCGCAATGGCATAAATAACCCTATTTAAGCTCAGTTACACGTTTGCATTGAAAGTGACTGAGTTATTCACTTTTCCAGTTTTTATGCGTGCAAAATGCTTTTCAGAGCGAGAGAATCACTTTTTGACCAAAAAGGTGTTTTTGACCCTGACACGTGAATTGTGCTCAAAACAACTGCTCTTCACTTCCAAATGGTGCGCAATGGCATAAATAACCCTATTTAAGGTCAGTTACACGTTTGCATTGAAAGTGACTGAGTTGTTCACTTTTCCAGTTTTTATGCGTGCAAAATGCTTTTCAGAGCGAGAAAAGCATGTTTTGACCCACAATGTGTTTTTGACCCTAACACGTGAATTATGCTCAAAACCAACGCTCTCCACTTCCAAATGGTGCGCCATGGCATAAATAACCCTATTTGAGCTCAGTTACACGTTTGCATTGAAAGTGACTGAGTTGTTCACTTTTCCAGTTTTTATGCCTGTAAAATGCTTTTCAGAGCGAGAAAAGCATGTTTTGACCCACAATGTGTTTTTGACCCTAACACGTGAATTATGCTCAAAACCAACGCTCTCCACTTCCAAATGGTGCGCCATGGCATAAATAACCCTATTTGAGCTCAGTTACACGTTTGCATTGAAAGTGACTGAGTTGTTCACCTTTCCAGTTTTTATGCGTGCAAAATGCTTTTCAGAGCGAGAAAAGCATGTTTTGACCCGCAATGTGTTTTTGACCCTAACACGTGAATTATGCTCAAAACCAACGCTCTCCACTTCCAAATGGTGCGCCATGGCATAAATAACCCTATTTAAGCTCAGTTACACGTTTCCATTGAAAGTGACTGAGTTGTTCACTTTTCCAGGTTTTATGCGTGCAAAATGCTTTTCAGAGCGAGAAAAGCATGTTTTGACCCACAATGTGTTTTTGACCCTGACACGTGAATTGTGCTCAAAACAACTGCTCTCCACTTCCAAATGGTGCGCAATGGCATAAATAACCCTATTTAAGCTTAGTTACATGTTTGCATTGAAAGGGACTGAGTTATCAACTTTTCCAGTTTGTATGCGTGCAAAATGCTTTTCAGAGCGAGAGAATCACTTTTTGACCAAAAAGGTGTTTTTGACTCTGACACGTGAATTGTGCTCAAAACAACTGCTCTCCACTTCCAAATGGTGCGCAATGGCATAAATAACCCTATTTAAGCTCAGTTACACGTTTGCATTGAAAGTGACTGAGTTATTCACTTTTCCAGTTTTTATGCGTGCAAAATGCTTTTCAGAGCGAGAAAAGCATGTTTTGACCCACAATGTGTTTTTGACCCTAACACGTGAATTATGCTCAAAACCAACGCTCTCCACTTCCAAATGGTGCGCAATGGCATAAATAACCCTATTTAAGCTCAGTTACACGTTTGCATTGAAAGTGACTGAGTTATTCACTTTTCCAGTTTATATGCGTGCAAAATGCTTTTCAGAGCGAGAGAATCACTTTTTGACCAAAAAGGTGTTTTTGACCCTGACACGTGAATTGTGCTCAAAACAACTGCTCTTCACTTCCAAATGGTGCGCAATGGCATAAATAACCCTATTTAAGCTCAGTTACACGTTTGCATTGAAAGTGACTGAGTTGTACACTTTTCCAGTTTTTATGCGTGCAAAATGCTTTTCAGAGCGAGAAAAGCATGTTTTGACCCACAATGTGTTTTTGACCCTAACACGTGAATTATGCTCAAAACCAACGCTCTCCACTTCCAAATGGTGCGCCATGGCATAAATAACCCTATTTAAGCTCAGTTACACGTTTGCATTGAAAGTGACTGAGTTGTTCACTTTTCCAGTTTTTATGCGTGCAAAATGCTTTTCAGAGCGAGAAAAGCATGTTTTGACCCACAATGTGTTTTTGACCCTAACACGTGAATTATGCTCAAAACCAACGCTCTCCACTTCCAAATGGTGCGCCATGGCATAAATAACCCTATTTAAGCTCAGTTACACGTTTGCATTGAAAGTGACTGAGTTATCAACTTTTCCAGTTTTTATGCCTGCAAAATGCTTTTCAGAGCGAGAGAATCACTTTTTGACCAAAAAGGTGTTTTTGACCCTGACACGTGAATTGTGCTCAAAACAACTGCTCTTCACTTCCAAATGGTGCGCAATGGCATAAATAACCCTATTTAAGCTCAGTTACACGTTTGCATTGAAAGTGACTGAGTTGTACACTTTTCCAGTTTTTATGCGTGCAAAATGCTTTTCAGAGCGAGAAAAGCATGTTTTGACCCACAATGTGATTTTGACCCTAACACGTGAATTATGCTCAAAACCAACGCTCTCCACTTCCAAATGGTGCGCAATGGCATAAATAACCCTATTTAAGCTCAGTTACACGTTTGCATTGAAAGTGACTGAGTTATTCACTTTTCCAGTTTATATACGTGCAAAATGCTTTTCAGAGCGAGAGAATCACTTTTTGACCAAAAAGGTGTTTTTGACCCTGACACGTGAATTGTGCTCAAAACAACTGCTCTTCACTTCCAAATGGTGCGCAATGGCATAAATAACCCTATTTAAGCTCAGTTACACGTTTGCATTGAAAGTGACTGAGTTGTACACTTTTCCAGTTTTTATGCGTGCAAAATGCTTTTCAGAACGAGAAAAGCATGTTTTGACCCACAATGTGTTTTTGACCCTAACACGTGAATTATGCTCAAAACCAACGCTCTCCACTTCCAAATGGTGCGCAATGGCATAAATAACCCTATTTAAGCTCAGTTACACGTTTGCATTGAAAGTGACTGAGTTATTCACTTTTCCAGTTTTTATGCGTGCAAAATGCTTTTCAGAGCGAGAAAAGCATGTTTTGACCCACAATGTGTTTTTGACCCTAACACGTGAATTATGCTCAAAACCAACGCTCTCCACTTCCAAATGGTGCGCAATGGCATAAATAACCCTATTTAAGCTCAGTTACACGTTTGCATTGAAAGTGACTGAGTTATTCACTTTTCCAGTTTATATGCGTGCAAAATGCTTTTCAGAGCGAGAGAATCACTTTTTGACCAAAAAGGTGTTTTTGACCCTGACACGTGAATTGTGCTCAAAACAACTGCTCTTCACTTCCAAATGGTGCGCAATGGCATAAATAACCCTATTTAAGCTCAGTTACACGTTTGCATTGAAAGTGACTGAGTTGTACACTTTTCCAGTTTTTATGCGTGCAAAATGCTTTTCAGAGCGAGAAAAGCATGTTTTGACCCACAATGTGTTTTTGACCCTAACACGTGAATTATGCTCAAAACCAACGCTCTCCACTTCCAAATGGTGCGCCATGGCATAAATAACCCTATTTAAGCTCAGTTACACGTTTGCATTGAAAGTGACTGAGTTGTTCACTTTTCCAGTTTTTATGCGTGCAAAATGCTTTTCAGAGCGAGAAAAGCATGTTTTGACCCACAATGTGTTTTTGACCCTAACACGTGAATTATGCTCAAAACCAACGCTCTCCACTTCCAAATGGTGCGCCATGGCATAAATAACCCTATTTAAGCTCAGTTACACGTTTGCATTGAAAGTGACTGAGTTATCAACTTTTCCAGTTTTTATGCCTGCAAAATGCTTTTCAGAGCGAGAGAATCACTTTTTGACCAAAAAGGTGTTTTTGACCCTGACACGTGAATTGTGCTCAAAACAACTGCTCTTCACTTCCAAATGGTGCGCAATGGCATAAATAACCCTATTTAAGCTCAGTTACACGTTTGCATTGAAAGTGACTGAGTTGTACACTTTTCCAGTTTTTATGCGTGCAAAATGCTTTTCAGAGCGAGAAAAGCATGTTTTGACCCACAATGTGATTTTGACCCTAACACGTGAATTATGCTCAAAACCAACGCTCTCCACTTCCAAATGGTGCGCAATGGCATAAATAACCCTATTTAAGCTCAGTTACACGTTTGCATTGAAAGTGACTGAGTTATTCACTTTTCCAGTTTATATACGTGCAAAATGCTTTTCAGAGCGAGAGAATCACTTTTTGACCAAAAAGGTGTTTTTGACCCTGACACGTGAATTGTGCTCAAAACAACTGCTCTTCACTTCCAAATGGTGCGCAATGGCATAAATAACCCTATTTAAGCTCAGTTACACGTTTGCATTGAAAGTGACTGAGTTGTACACTTTTCCAGTTTTTATGCGTGCAAAATGCTTTTCAGAACGAGAAAAGCATGTTTTGACCCACAATGTGTTTTTGACCCTAACACGTGAATTATGCTCAAAACCAACGCTCTCCACTTCCAAATGGTGCGCCATGGCATAAATAACCCTATTTGAGCTCAGTTACACGTTTGCATTGAAAGTGACTGAGTTGTTCACTTTTCCAGGTTTTATGCGTGCAAAATGCTTTTCAGAGCGAGAAAAGCATGTTTTGACCCACAATGTGTTTTTGACCCTAACACGTGAATTATGCTCAAAACCAACGCTCTCCACTTCCAAATGGTGCGCCATGGCATAAATAACCCTATTTAAGCTCAGTTACACGTTTGCATTGAAAGTGACTGAGTTATTCACTTTTCCAGTTTTTATGCGTGCAAAATGCTTTTCAGAGCGAGAGAATCACTTTTTGACCAAAAAGGTGTTTTTGACTCTGACACGTGAATTGTGCTCAAAACAACTGCTCTCCACTTCCAAATGGTGCGCAATGGCATAAATAACCCTATTTAAGCTCAGTTACACGTTTGCATTGAAAGTGACTGAGTTATTCACTTTTCCAGTTTTTATGCGTGCAAAATGCTTTTCAGAGCGAGAAAAGCATGTTTTGACCCACAATGTGTTTTTGACCCTAACACGTGAATTATGCTCAAAACCAACGCTCTCCACTTCCAAATGGTCCGCAATGGCATAAATAACCCTATTTAAGCTCAGTTACACGTTTGCATTGAAAGTGACTGAGTTATTCACTTTTCCAGTTTATATGCGTGCAAAATGCTTTTCAGAGCGAGAGAATCACTTTTTGACCAAAAAGGTGTTTTTGACCCTGACACGTGAATTGTGCTCAAAACAACTGCTCTTCACTTCCAAATGGTGCGCAATGGCATAAATAACCCTATTTAAGCTCAGTTACACGTTTGCATTGAAAGTGACTGAGTTGTACACTTTTCCAGTTTTTATGCGTGCAAAATGCTTTTCAGAGCGAGAAAAGCATGTTTTGACCCACAATGTGTTTTTGACCCTAACACGTGAATTATGCTCAAAGCCAACGCTCTCCACTTCCAAATGGTGCGCCATGGCATAAATAACCCTATTTAAGCTCAGTTACACGTTTGCATTGAAAGTGACTGAGTTGTTCACTTTTCCAGTTTTTATGCGTGCAAAATGCTTTTCAGAGCGAGAAAAGCATGTTTTGACCCACAATGTGTTTTTGACCCTAACACGTGAATTATGCTCAAAACCAACGCTCTCCACTTCCAAATGGTGCGCCATGGCATAAATAACCCTATTTGAGCTCAGTTACACGTTTGCATTGAAAGTGACTGAGTTATTCACTTTTCCAGTTTTTATGCGTGCAAAATGCTTTTCAGAGCGAGAGAATCACTTTTTGACCAAAAAGGTGTTTTTGACCCTGACACGTGAATTGTGCTCAAAACAACTGCTCTTCACTTCCAAATGGTGCGCAATGGCATAAATAACCCTATTTAAGCTCAGTTACACGTTTGCATTGAAAGTGACTGAGTTGTTCACTTTTCCAGTTTTTATGCGTGCAAAATGCTTTTCAGAGCGAGAAAAGCATGTTTTGACCCACAATGTGTTTTTGACCCTAACACGTGAATTATGCTCAAAACCAACGCTCTCCACTTCCAAATGGTGCGCCATGGCATAAATAACCCTATTTAAGCTCAGTTACACGTTTGCATTGAAAGTGACTGAGTTATTCACTTTTCCAGTTTTTATGCGTGCAAAATGCTTTTCAGAGCGAGAGAATCACTTTTTGACCAAAAAGGTGTTTTTGACTCTGACACGTGAATTGTGCTCAAAACAACTGCTCTCCACTTCCAAATGGTGCGCAATGGCATAAATAACCCTATTTAAGCTCAGTTACACGTTTGCATTGAAAGTGACTGAGTTATTCACTTTTCCAGTTTTTATGCGTGCAAAATGCTTTTCAGAGCGAGAAAAGCATGTTTTGACCCACAATGTGTTTTTGACCCTAACACGTGAATTATGCTCAAAACCAACGCTCTCCACTTCCAAATGGTGCGCAATGGCATAAATAACCCTATTTAAGCTCAGTTACACGTTTGCATTGAAAGTGACTGAGTTATTCACTTTTCCAGTTTTTATGCGTGCAAAATGCTTTTCAGAGCGAGAGAATCACTTTTTGACCAAAAAGGTGTTTTTGACCCTGACACGTGAATTGTGCTCAAAACAACTGCTCTTCACTTCCAAATGGTGCGCAATGGCATAAATAACCCTATTTAAGCTCAGTTACACGTTTGCATTGAAAGTGACTGAGTTGTTCACTTTTCCAGTTTTTATGCGTGCAAAATGCTTTTCAGAGCGAGAAAAGCGTGTTTTGACCCACAATGTGTTTTTGACCCTAACACGTGAATTATGCTCAAAACCAACGCTCTCCACTTCCAAATGGTGCGCCATGGCATAAATAACCCTATTTGAGCTCAGTTACACGTTTGCATTGAAAGTGACTGAGTTATTCACTTTTCCAGTTTTTATGCGTGCAAAATGCTTTTCAGAGCGAGAGAATCACTTTTTGACCAAAAAGGTGTTTTTGACCCTGACACGTGAATTGTGCTCAAAACAACTGCTCTTCACTTCCAAATGGTGCGCAATGGCATAAATAACCCTAATTAAGGTCAGTTACACGTTTGCATTGAAAGTGACTGAGTTGTTCACTTTTCCAGTTTTTATGCGTGCAAAATGCTTTTCAGAGCGAGAAAAGCATGTTTTGACCCACAATGTGTTTTTGACCCTAACACGTGAATTATGCTCAAAACCAACGCTCTCCACTTCCAAATGGTGCGCCATGGCATAAATAACCCTATTTAAGCTCAGTTACACGTTTGCATTGAAAGTGACTGAGTTATTCACTTTTCCAGTTTTTATGCGTGCAAAATGCTTTTCAGAGCGAGAGAATCACTTTTTGACCAAAAAGGTGTTTTTGACTCTGACACGTGAATTGTGCTCAAAACAACTGCTCTCCACTTCCAAATGGTGCGCAATGGCATAAATAACCCTATTTAAGCTCAGTTACACGTTTGCATTGAAAGTGACTGAGTTATTCACTTTTCCAGTTTTTATGCGTGCAAAATGCTTTTCAGAGCGAGAAAAGCATGTTTTGACCCACAATGTGTTTTTGACCCTAACACGTGAATTATGCTCAAAACCAACGCTCTCCACTTCCAAATGGTGCGCAATGGCATAAATAACCCTATTTAAGCTCAGTTACACGTTTGCATTGAAAGTGACTGAGTTATTCACTTTTCCAGTTTTTATGCGTGCAAAATGCTTTTCAGAGCGAGAAAAGCATGTTTTGACCCACAATGTGTTTTTGACCCTGACACGTGAATTGTGCTCAAAACAACTGCTCTCCACTTCCAAATGGTGCGCAATGGCATAAATAACCCTATTTAAGCTCAGTTACACGTTTGCATTGAAAGTGACTGAGTTATTCACTTTTCCAGTTTTTATGCGTGCAAAATGCTTTTCAGAGCGAGAGAATCACTTTTTGACCAAAAAGGTGTTTTTGACCCTGACACGTGAATTGTGCTCAAAACAACTGCTCTTCACTTCCAAATGGTGCGCAATGGCATAAATAACCCTATTTAAGCTCAGTTACACGTTTGCATTGAAAGTGACTGAGTTGTTCACTTTTCCAGTTTTTATGCGTGCAAAATGCTTTTCAGAGCGAGAGAATCACTTTTTGACCAAAAAGGTGTTTTTGACTCTGACACGTGAATTGTGCTCAAAACAACTGCTCTTCACTTCCAAATGGTGCGCAATGGCATAAATAACCCTATTTAAGCTCAGTTACACGTTTGCATTGAAAGTGACTGAGTTGTACACTTTTCCAGTTTTTATGCCTGCAAAATGCTTTTCAGAGCGAGAAAAGCATGTTTTGACCCACAATGTGTTTTTGACCCTAACACGTGAATTATGCTCAAAACCAACGCTCTCCACTTCCAAATGGTGCGCAATGGCATAAATAACCCTATTTAAGCTCAGTTACACGTTTGCATTGAAAGTGACTGAGTTGTTCACTTTTCCAGTTTTTATGCGTGCAAAATGCTTTTCAGAGCGAGAAAAGCATGTTTTCACCCACAATGTGTTTTTGACCCTAACACGTGAATTATGCTCAAAACCAACGCTCTCCACTTCCAAATGGTGCGCCATGGCATAAATAACCCTATTTAAGCTCAGTTACACGTTTGCATTGAAAGTGACTGAGTTGTTCACTTTTCCAGTTTTTATGCGTGCAAAATGCTTTTCAGAGCGAGAAAAGCATGTTTTGACCCACAATGTGTTTTTGACCCTGACACGTGAATTGTGCTCAAAACAACTGCTCTCCACTTCCAAATGGTGCGCAATGGCATAAATAACCCTATTTAAGCTCAGTTACACGTTTGCATTGAAAGTGACTGAGTTATTCACTTTTCCAGTTTTTATGCGTGCAAAATGCTTTTCAGAGCGAGAGAATCACTTTTTGACCAAAAAGGTGTTTTTGACCCTGACACGTGAATTGTGCTCAAAACAACTGCTCTTCACTTCCAAATGGTGCGCAATGGCATAAATAACCCTATTTAAGCTCAGTTACACGTTTGCATTGAAAGTGACTGAGTTATTCACTTTTCCAGTTTTTATGCGTGCAAAATGCTTTTCAGAGCGAGAGAATCACTTTTTGACCAAAAAGGTGTTTTTGACCCTGACACGTGAATTGTGCTCAAAACAACTGCTCTTCACTTCCAAATGGTGCGCAATGGCATAAATAACCCTATTTAAGCTCAGTTACACGTTTGCATTGAAAGTGACTGAGTTGTACACTTTTCCAGTTTTTATGCGTGCAAAATGCTTTTCAGAGCGAGAAAAGCATGTTTTGACCCACAATGTGTTTTTGACCCTAACACGTGAATTATGCTCAAAACCAACGCTCTCCACTTCCAAATGGTGCGCCATGGCATAAATAACCCTATTTGAGCTCAGTTACACGTTTGCATTGAAAGTGACTGAGTTGTTCACTTTTCCAGTTTTTATGCCTGCAAAATGCTTTTCAGAGCGAGAAAAGCATGTTTTGACCCACAATGTGTTTTTGACCCTAACACGTGAATTATGCTCAAAACCAACGCTCTCCACTTCCAAATGGTGCGCCATGGCATAAATAACCCTATTTGAGCTCAGTTACACGTTTGCATTGAAAGTGACTGAGTTGTTCACTTTTCCAGTTTTTATGCGTGCAAAATGCTTTTCAGAGCGAGAAAAGCATGTTTTGACCCACAATGTGTTTTTGACCCTAACACGTGAATTATGCTCAAAACCAACGCTCTCCACTTCCAAATGGTGCGCCATGGCATAAATAACCCTATTTAAGCTCAGTTACACGTTTGCATTGAAAGTGACTGAGTTGTTCACTTTTCCAGGTTTTATGCGTGCAAAATGCTTTTCAGAGCGAGAAAAGCATGTTTTGACCCACAATGTGTTTTTGACCCTGACACGTGAATTGTGCTCAAAACAACTGCTCTTCACTTCCAAATGGTGCGCAATGGCATAAATAACCCTATTTAAGCTCAGTTACACGTTTGCATTGAAAGTGACTGAGTTGTTCACTTTTCCAGTTTTTATGCGTGCAAAATGCTTTTCAGAGCGAGAAAAGCATGTTTTTTTTTTTTTTTTTTCAAACTTTTTTTATTGGGTTTTGCAGGAGAGTACAATTGTATTAAAACATTTACAAAGAATAAAGTAGACTCTTTTTTGAAAAAGCACAAACAGCAGAAAACAAAAGTGGTCATTAAAGTATTATTGCATACCCGAACAATTCACAGAACTAGAACAGCCATAAAAAGACAGATAAATTAAAAAAAATATATAATTACATAAAATAAAAATAAAAAAAAATAAAATAAATAAATAAAAATAAATAAAGAAAGGGTAAGAATAGGACATCAATAGACATCTAAAAGAAAATAGATCAGGAAAAAAACAAAAAAAAACACAGGTACATCAGTCAGGTAATAGTAAACTGCAATTGAGATAGCAACAGACATCATAAATCAGAATAGCGGCATGTGACCTTGAACACAACAGAAATAACCTACCCTTCTAAGTCGCTGCTGTCACATCAGTCAGGGGTAAGTGGAAGATCTGTCGTCTTAACAAATTGTAAGAATGGACCCCATAATTTCCCAAATTTACCGGAGCAGCTAGATAAAGATAGTCTGATTTTCTCCAATTTAAGAAAATAAAGGGTGTCTTTAATCCAGTGGGCATGACAGGGCGGTGTTGTTGATTTCCAATTAATTACAATTAGTCTTCTGGCTAACAGGGTAGCAAAAGCAAGTACATCCTTTTTGGACTTAGTGAGGGAAGGGGGAGCAACCCCAAAAAGTGCACTCAGAGGATTTGGCTTTATTTCCTCCCCAACTACCCCTGACAGGGTATTGAAAATCTTAGTCCAATAATTAAATAGAGAAGGACAATGCCAGAGTGTATGAATTAAGTTTGCGGGAGATTGCTTACACCTATCACAAGTTGGAGTCACACTGTCATAGATCTTAGCCAGTCGAGCCTTAGTATAATAGGTACGGTGGACAAGTTTGCACTGAATAAGACTGTGTCTTGCACAAATAGAAGATTTATGTACCCGTCTCAAGATCTCCGCCCAGTCTTCCTCCGATATTGCCGCCCCCAGGTCCTCCTCCCAGTGAGACTTAATTAAGTCTAGGGGCTCTGAACATAAAGTATTAATTTGGTTATAGATATACGAGATAGAGCCTTTAAGAGTAGGAATTGGTGTCAGGAAACTGTCCAAAGTTAAATCAGAGGGAAGATTAGGAAAGCTAGGAAATGTGCCATGAACAAAGCTGCGGACTTGTAAATATCTAAAGAAATGTTGCTTGGGAAGTGAGAATTTATCAGAAAGTTGCTGAAAAGTAGCAAAGACATTATTAATATACAGGTCTTTAAAGTTATGAATACCAAAATTTGACCACCGTAAGAAAACACAATCTATGAGGGAAGGAGGAAAAGCATGGTTAGCTGCTAGTGGTGCATAAACGGAGAAGGTCTGTAGGCCAAAGTAGCGCTTAAACTGGACCCAGATCCTGAGTGAGGTCTTAACAATCACATTTTTGGTGTAGGGAAGAGTGGACGAGTGAATAGGAGAGTGCACTAAGGCTTTCAAAGAGACAGGATTTGCTGACCTTGCTTCCATAACTAGCCATATTGGAGGAGGATCAAAAGCCTCATATTCAAGCCAGTATTTAAGAGTCCTGATATTGGTGGCCCAATAATAGAACCTAAGATTCGGTAGGGCTAGCCCTCCCAGAGACTTTGGTCTTTGCAAATATTGTTTACGTAGCCTAGGAACCTTCTTATTCCAGATGAAATCTGAAATCCGGCTATCTAATTTGCGGAAAAAAGACTGAGGGAGAAAGAGGGGAATGCATTGAAACAAGTAGGAGAGTCTTGGGAGTATATTCATTTTAACAGAGTTGACACGTGCAATCAAAGACAGATTAAGCAGAGACCATCGTTCAAAGTCTTTCTGGATTCGGATCAATAGGGGGGCAAAGTTAGCCTTGTAGAGGTCTTCAAATTTGTGTGTAACATGGACTCCAAGATAGACAAAACTGTAATTGGCGACTTTAAAGGGGAAATCTTTCAAGGGATACATCTTAGCAGCAGGGTTAATGGGAAATATCTCACTTTTATTTAAATTTAATTTGTACCCAGATATTTGACCAAATGAATGAAGGGTGGCAAGAGCGGCGGGAACTGAGACAGACAGGTTAGAAACATATAAAAGAAGGTCATCCGCGTAAAGGGAAACTTTCACCTGAGTATGATGTCTAAATAAGCCTGTAATAAGGGGGTTAGACCGAAGGGCTATTGAGAGAGGTTCGATGGCGATAGCGAATAATAGGGGGCTCAAAGGGCAACCCTGCCTAGTGGAGCGATACAGGTGAAAATATTCTGATTGGATATTATTTGTCCTGACTGAGGCTTGCGGCGCAGAATAGAGCAACTTAATCCATGAAATAAAATTATTTTTAAAACCAAATTTCTCCAAGGCATGGAAGAGGTAATCCCACTCAACTCTATCAAATGCCTTTTCGGCGTCTAATGATATTACGGCTTCGTGGGTATTGGAAGAGGAGACATTGTAAAGTACATTGAACAAACGTCTAAGGTTAGAGAAAGAGTGCCTATTTCGAATGAACCCCGTTTGGTCCAAGGAAATGATAGAGGGGAGAAAGGATTCCAGGCGTAGGGCTAATAGTTTGGATAACAACTTAAAATCAACATTCAATAAACTTATTGGACGGTAGGAGGAGCAGGCTAGCGGATCCTTGCCTTTTTTTAGGAGAAGGGAAATGGAGGCTTGATTGAGAGTTTGAGGGAGGCGGCCCAATTCAAATGATTCGTTGAACATATCTAATAACAGAGGGGCAAGCTTGTGCCAAAACTTTTTAAAAAATTCGGAGGGAAAGCCATCTGGCCCAGGACTCTTCCCATTTTGCAGAGAGGATGCAGCCGTATTAAGTTCAGCAGTGGTGATTGGCCTCTCTAATTTTTCCACAGCTGATTGATCAAGTGAGGGAATGTCCAAGTTTTCAAAAAAATTATCAAAATCAGGAGTGCTGTCTTGTTCAGATGAATAGAGAGACATGTAAAATTCTTTAAACGCATTATTAATTTCCATGGGTTCAGTAGTATTATGTGAGTTAGTATGAATTTGTGGGATAAGGTGAGATGATGATTCCTGGCGTAACCGGTGTGCTAACAGTTTGCTGGCCTTGTCTCCATGTTCATAGAACTGGGACCTTGTTTGTAGGAGAAGTTCAGTAGTACGCTGAGTCGTGAGAACATCAAATTCTGCCTGTAGACAAAGGCGCTCTTTGTATAGCTCTGGAGTTTTGTGAGTAGCATATAACCTGTCAAGTTCAGATATGCGTTGTGTCAGTTTAGTTAATTTCTCCTTTCTAAGTTTCTTCTCATATCCTGTGTAGGAGATTATCTCCCCCCTGATGTATGCCTTTAAGGCCTCCCATAGTACTGAGGCAGACACCTCGGGTGTTTTATTTAAGCTCACAAAGAAATCAATTTGTTGAGACACAAAGTTAACAAAATTATCATTCAAAAGTAGGCATGTGTTAAGACGCCATGGTGCACGCGTAGAATTAGAGTTCTTAAAGCATATATTCATGGAAATAGGGGCGTGATCAGAAATAACTATAGCATCATATTTACAAGTAGATACTGATGAGAGCAGTCTATTATCAACCAAAAAATAGTCAATGCGGGTGAAAGTGTGATGGGCATGAGAAAAGAATGAATATTCCCTCCTAGAAGGATTCAAAGAATGCCAGACATCAGTGACAGCAAATTCCTCCATAAAGGACTGAATTACCTTCGCTGACTTGGACGGAGCACAAGCTCTGGGGGAGGAACGGTCCAGCTGAGGATCAAGCCAGCAATTAAAGTCTCCACCTAATATTAAGTGGTGTGATGACAAGTCAGGGAGAGTCAGAAAAAGATGTTTAAAGAAAGCATCATCGTCAAAATTGGGAGCATAAATATTAGTCAAAACCACCCTGGTGTTGTGAATCTGGCCAGTAACTATGACAAATCTACCATTAGGGTCAGAGATAGTACTTGAGTGCACAAAGGGAACAGATTTATGCAACAAAATAGCTGCACCGCGAGATTTGCCTTGAAATGAGGAATGATAAATCTGACCTACCCATCCCCTCTTCAATTTAGAGTGGTCTGAGACCTTGAGGTGGGTCTCTTGCAAGAAAATTACATGGGCACCAAGATGGTAAAGGTGGTGCAGTATCTTACTTCGTTTTATCGGATTATTGAGCCCTTTACAGTTGAAACTTGTAAATCTAATGGCACAGCCACTGGGTGATGTTACATTGGCTGAAGTCATAGCTAGCTAACGGAAGCATTATGTAAGAGTGATGATCTGAAGCAAAACTGAAAGTAAAAACGTGACTGATGTGAAACAAAAAGAAAGAAAACCAGAAACAAACGCATAAAAACACACACATACATTATCCCACCCACCCACATGAACTTTGGCAGAAGCATCCCCCCAAACGGGATGCGCGCGATATACCCCCTTTAACAACCTGTCACACCTGTATAGTTCTAAGGAGAGCCTATGATAAACTACTACTGAACTACAACGACCTAGGCGTTGGAATTGTGACATGGGGTTAAATCAATGAAATTACACTGTAATAAATGTACTTATAAATGAGCCGGATAGCTAAGGTTGACTAATACATCAATACACGAAACAATCTTATTGAACAATAAGTGGAAAGCGTTTATGCTTGAGGTATTCTGCACTCAAAATTATCACCATGAGCCATGTTAGGGAAAATCAAGAATGAAAGGAATAAACAAGAAAACAAAGTCTGTGTCCCATCAGAACTGCAGCTCACTGAACACAATACGAGGCATCCAGGGTGAGTAATAAGTGTAGTCCTCAAGGCCAGCAACAATAGCAGCTAAATAGCAAGCCAACATGTCTGCTAAATAGAGTCAGGGGTGACTCCCTTTTTAATGTTTTTCTCAATGAAATCCGAAGCTAAGGCCGGATCCTCAAACCTGTGGGTCTGCCCGCCGGGCAGAGTGATGCGTAGCGTTGCCGGGTAGAGGAGGCCAAACTTGACGTTCGGGCAGGAATGGAGCTCCTTCTTTACTGTAGCAAATGCGGCCCGCTTCTTAGCCACCGCCGGGGTGAAGTCGGGGTAGATCGAGATCCTCCTGCCCATGTAGGAAAGCGGGGAAGCTTCTCCGGCTCGACGTAGAATTTGGTTCCGGACTTGAAATAGGTTTACCCGCATGACGAGTGGACGAGGGGGCTCGCCGTCCTTGGGCTTGGTGCGTAGAGTGCGATGGGCCCGGTCCAGCATAGGTTTGTCATCAAGACCGAGTATATCTTGTAGCAGCTGGGCAGTGAACTCGGTGGGACGAGGACCCTCTGTGCCTTCAGGCAGGCCCACTAGGCGAATATTATTCCACCTTGAACGACTCTCCAGGTCCTCGCATTTCTTTGACAGGGAGTCAACAGTGGCTGTTAGCTTGCTAACATTAGCTCGGAGGTCGGATAGCTCCGTATCGTGAGCATTAGCCGAGAGCTCGAGGTCCGCGATTGATTCGCCATAGGAAGCAAGTCTGTTCTCAAAGGGCTCCAAAGCCGCCACGATCTCTCTTTTAACTGCTGTTGAGACGGTAGTTTCAAACTTACTGAGGATGTCTGAGCGCATTTCGTTCATCATTTTCCTCATGCTCTGCAGCAAGGTGGCATCGGCATTAACATTAGCAACTGGCTGACCTGGGGACTCTGGTTCAGGTGATAGTCGGGGCTTGCCGCGGCCTGCTTTGGGGGCCTCACCTCTCCCTCGGTTTGCCATCGTTGAGCGCCCGCAACCAAAACTTTTTTTACATATGGTGAAAGGCTGCAATATTAGAGCTTAGCGCCGGCGCAAATAATGAAACAGTGTAATATAAAAGTATGGAAAAAGTCACATTCCAGCGGAGCCTCTGCGAAACGCGTCTTACATCCTCCTCGTTCCGCCGGACTCCTTCAAAAGCATGTTTTGACCCACAATGTGTTTTTGACCCTAACACGTGAATTATGCTCAAAACCAACGCTCTCCACTTCCAAATGGTGCGCCATGGCATAAATAACCCTATTTAAGCTCAGTTACACGTTTGCATTGAAAGTGACTGAGTTATTCACTTTTCCAGTTTTTATGCGTGCAAAATGCTTTTCAGAGCGAGAGAATCACTTTTTGACCAAAAAGGTATTTTTGACTCTGACACGTGAATTGTGCTCAAAACAACTGCTCTCCACTTCCAAATGGTGCGCAATGGCATAAATAACCCTATTTAAGCTCAGTTACACGTTTGCATTGAAAGTGACTTGAGTTATTCACTTTTCCAGTTTTTATGCGTGCAAAATGCTTTTCAGAGCGAGAGAATCACTTTTTGACCAAAAAGGTGTTTTTGACCCTGACACGTGAATTGTGCTCAAAACAACTGCTCTTCACTTCCAAATGGTGCGCAATGGCATAAATAACCCTATTTAAGCTCAGTTACACGTTTGCATTGAAAGTGACTGAGTTATTCACTTTTCCAGTTTATATGCGTGCAAAATGCTTTTCAGAGCGAGAGAATCACTTTTTGACCAAAAAGGTGTTTTTGACCCTGACACGTGAATTGTGCTCAAAACAACTGCTCTTCACTTCCAAATGGTGCGCAATGGCATAAATAACCCTATTTAAGCTCAGTTACACGTTTGCATTGAAAGTGACTGAGTTGTACACTTTTCCAGTTTTTATGCGTGCAAAATGCTTTTCAGAGCGAGAAAAGCATGTTTTGACCCACAATGTGTTTTTGACCCTAACACGTGAATTATGCTCAAAACCAACCCTCTCCACTTCCAAATGGTGCGCCATGGCATAAATAACCCTATTTAAGCTCAGTTACACGTTTGCATTGAAAGTGACTGAGTTGTTCACTTTTCCAGGTTTTATGCGTGCAAAATGCTTTTCAGAGCGAGAAAAGCATGTTTTGACCCACAATGTGTTTTTGACCCTGACACGTGAATTGTGCTCAAAACAACTGCTCTCCACTTCCAAATGGTGCGCAATGGCATAAATAACCCTATTTAAGCTCAGTTACACGTTTGCATTGAAAGTGACTGAGTTATTCACTTTTCCAGTTTTTATGCGTGCAAAATGCTTTTCAGAGCGAGAGAATCACTTTTTGACCAAAAAGGTGTTTTTGACCCTGACACGTGAATTGTGCTCAAAACAACTGCTCTTCACTTCCAAATGGTGCGTAATGGCATAAATAACCCTATTTAAGCTCAGTTACACGTTTGCATTGAAAGTGACTGAGTTGTTCACTTTTCCAGTTTTTATGCGTGCAAAATGCTTTTCAGAGCGAGAAAAGCATGTTTTGACCCACAATGTGTTTTTGACCCTAACACGTGAATTATGCTCAAAACCAACGCTCTCCACTTCCAAATGGTGCGCCATGGCATAAATAACCCTATTTAAGCTCAGTTACACGTTTGCATTGAAAGTGACTGAGTTGTTCACTTTTCCAGGTTTTATGCGTGCAAAATGCTTTTCAGAGCGAGAAAAGCATGTTTTGACCCACAATGTGTTTTTGACCCTGACACGTGAATTGTGCTCAAAACAACTGCTCTCCACTTCCAAATGGTGCGCAATGGCATAAATAACCCTATTTAAGCTCAGTTACACGTTTGCATTGAAAGTGACTGAGTTATTCACTTTTCCAGTTTTTATGCGTGCAAAATGCTTTTCAGAGCGAGAGAATCACTTTTTGACCAAAAAGGTGTTTTTGACCCTGACACGTGAATTGTGCTCAAAACAACTGCTCTTCACTTCCAAATGGTGCGCAATGGCATAAATAACCCTATTTAAGCTCAGTTACACGTTTGCATTGAAAGTGACTGAGTTGTTCACTTTTCCAGTTTTTATGCGTGCAAAATGCTTTTCAGAGCGAGAAAAGCATGTTTTGACCCACAATGTGTTTTTGACCCTAACACGTGAATTATGCTCAAAACCAACGCTCTCCACTTCCAAATGGTGCGCCATGGCATAAATAACCCTATTTAAGCTCAGTTACACGTTTGCATTGAAAGTGACTGAGTTATTCACTTTTCCAGTTTTTATGCGTGCAAAATGCTTTTCAGAGCGAGAGAATCACTTTTTGACCAAAAAGGTGTTTTTGACTCTGACACGTGAATTGTGCTCAAAACAACTGCTCTCCACTTCCAAATGGTGCGCAATGGCATAAATAACCCTATTTAAGCTCAGTTACACGTTTGCATTGAAAGTGACTGAGTTATTCACTTTTCCAGTTTTTATGCGTGCAAAATGCTTTTCAGAGCGAGAGAATCACTTTTTGACCAAAAAGGTGTTTTTGACCCTGACACGTGAATTGTGCTCAAAACAACTGCTCTTCACTTCCAAATGGTGCGCAATGGCATAAATAACCCTATTTAAGCTCAGTTACACGTTTGCATTGAAAGTGACTGAGTTGTACACTTTTCCAGTTTTTATGCGTGCAAAATGCTTTTCAGAGCGAGAAAAGCATGTTTTGACCCACAATGTGTTTTTGACCCTAACACGTGAATTATGCTCAAAACCAACGCTCTCCACTTCCAAATGGTGCGCCATGGCATAAATAACCCTATTTGAGCTCAGTTACACGTTTGCATTGAAAGTGACTGAGTTGTTCACTTTTCCAGTTTTTATGCCTGCAAAATGCTTTTCAGAGCGAGAAAAGCATGTTTTGACCCACAATGTGTTTTTGACCCTAACACGTGAATTATGCTCAAAACCAACGCTCTCCACTTCCAAATGGTGCGCCATGGCATAAATAACCCTATTTAAGCTCAGTTACACGTTTGCATTGAAAGTGACTGAGTTATTCACTTTTCCAGTTTTTATGCGTGCAAAATGCTTTTCAGAGCGAGAGAATCACTTTTTGACCAAAAAGGTGTTTTTGACCCTGACACGTGAATTGTGCTCAAAACAACTGCTCTTCACTTCCAAATGGTGCGCAATGGCATAAATAACCCTATTTAAGCTCAGTTACACGTTTGCATTGAAAGTGACTGAGTTGTTCACTTTTCCAGTTTTTATGCGTGCAAAATGCTTTTCAGAGCGAGAAAAGCATGTTTTGACCCACAATGTGTTTTTGACCCTAACACGTGAATTATGCTCAAAACCAACGCTCTCCACTTCCAAATGGTGCGCCATGGCATAAATAACCCTATTTAAGCTCAGTTACACGTTTGCATTGAAAGTGACTGAGTTATTCACTTTTCCAGTTTTTATGCGTGCAAAATGCTTTTCAGAGCGAGAGAATCACTTTTTGACCAAAAAGGTGTTTTTGACTCTGACACGTGAATTGTGCTCAAAACAACTGCTCTCCACTTCCAAATGGTGCGCAATGGCATAAATAACCCTATTTAAGCTCAGTTACACGTTTGCATTGAAAGTGACTGAGTTATTCACTTTTCCAGTTTTTATGCGTGCAAAATGCTTTTCAGAGCGAGAGAATCACTTTTTGACCAAAAAGGTGTTTTTGACCCTGACACGTGAATTGTGCTCAAAACAACTGCTCTTCACTTCCAAATGGTGCGCAATGGCATAAATAACCCTATTTAAGCTCAGTTACACGTTTGCATTGAAAGTGACTGAGTTGTACACTTTTCCAGTTTTTATGCGTGCAAAATGCTTTTCAGAGCGAGAAAAGCATGTTTTGACCCACAATGTGTTTTTGACCCTAACACGTGAATTATGCTCAAAACCAACGCTCTCCACTTCCAAATGGTGCGCCATGGCATAAATAACCCTATTTGAGCTCAGTTACACGTTTGCATTGAAAGTGACTGAGTTGTTCACTTTTCCAGTTTTTATGCCTGCAAAATGCTTTTCAGAGCGAGAAAAGCATGTTTTGACCCACAATGTGTTTTTGACCCTGACACGTGAATTGTGCTCAAAACAACTGCTCTTCACTTCCAAATGGTGCGCAATGGCATAAATAACCCTATTTAAGCTCAGTTACACGTTTGCATTGAAAGTGACTGAGTTGTTCACTTTTCCAGTTTTTATGCGTGCAAAATGCTTTTCAGAGCGAGAAAAGCATGTTTTGACCCACAATGTGTTTTTGACCCTAACACGTGAATTATGCTCAAAACCAACGCTCTCCACTTCCAAATGGTGCGCCATGGCATAAATAACCCTATTTAAGCTCAGTTACACGTTTGCATTGAAAGTGACTGAGTTATTCACTTTTCCAGTTTTTATGCGTGCAAAATGCTTTTCAGAGCGAGAGAATCACTTTTTGACCAAAAAGGTGTTTTTGACTCTGACACGTGAATTGTGCTCAAAACAACTGCTCTCCACTTCCAAATGGTGCGCAATGGCATAAATAACCCTATTTAAGCTCAGTTACACGTTTCCATTGAAAGTGACTGAGTTGTTCACTTTTCCAGGTTTTATGCGTGCAAAATGCTTTTCAGAGCGCGAAAAGCATGTTTTGACCCACAATGTGTTTTTGACCCTGACACGTGAATTGTGCTCAAAACAACTGCTCTCCACTTCCAAATGGTGCGCAATGGCATAAATAACCCTATTTAAGCTTAGTTACACGTTTGCATTGAAAGGGACTGAGTTATCAACTTTTCCAGTTTGTATGCGTGCAAAATGCTTTTCAGAGCGAGAGAATCACTTTTTGACCAAAAAGGTGTTTTTGACCCTGACACGTGAATTGTGCTCAAAACAACTGCTCTTCACTTCCAAATGGTGCGCAATGGCATAAATAACCCTATTTAAGCTCAGTTACACGTTTGCATTGAAAGTGACTGAGTTGTACACTTTTCCAGTTTTTATGCGTGCAAAATGCTTTTCAGAGCGAGAAAAGCATGTTTTGACCCACAATGTGTTTTTGACCCTAACACGTGAATTATGCTCAAAACCAACGCTCTCCACTTCCAAATGGTGCGCCATGGCATAAATAACCCTATTTGAGCTCAGTTACACGTTTGCATTGAAAGTGACTGAGTTGTTCACTTTTCCAGTTTTTATGCCTGTAAAATGCTTTTCAGAGCGAGAAAAGCATGTTTTGACCCACAATGTGTTTTTGACCCTAACACGTGAATTATGCTCAAAACCAACGCTCTCCACTTCCAAATGGTGCGCCATGGCATAAATAACCCTATTTGAGCTCAGTTACACGTTTGCATTGAAAGTGACTGAGTTGTTCACCTTTCCAATTTTTATGCGTGCAAAATGCTTTTCAGAGCGAGAAAAGCATGTTTTGACCCACAATGTGTTTTTGACCCTAACACGTGAATTATGCTCAAAACCAACGCTCTCCACTTCCAAATGGTGCGCCATGGCATAAATAACCCTATTTAAGCTCAGTTACACGTTTGCATTGAAAGTGACTGAGTTGTTCACTTTTCCAGGTTTTATGCGTGCAAAATGCTTTTCAGAGCGAGAAAAGCATGTTTTGACCCACAATGTGTTTTTGACCCTAACACGTGAATTATGCTCAAAACCAACGCTCTCCACTTCCAAATGGTGCGCCATGGCATAAATAACCCTATTTAAGCTCAGTTACACGTTTGCATTGAAAGTGACTGAGTTATTCACTTTTCCAGTTTTTATGCGTGCAAAATGCTTTTCAGAGCGAGAGAATCACTTTTTGACCAAAAAGGTGTTTTTGACCCTGACACGTGAATTGTGCTCAAAACAACTGCTCTTCACTTCCAAATGGTGCGCAATGGCATAAATAACCCTATTTAAGCTCAGTTACACGTTTGCATTGAAAGTGACTGAGTTGTTCACTTTTCCAGTTTTTATGCGTGCAAAATGCTTTTCAGAGCGAGAAAAGCATGTTTTGACCCACAATGTGTTTTTGACCCTAACACGTGAATTATGCTCAAAACCAACGCTCTCCACTTCCAAATGGTGCGCCATGGCATAAATAACCCTATTTAAGCTCAGTTACACGTTTGCATTGAAAGTGACTGAGTTATTCACTTTTCCAGTTTTTATGCGTGCAAAATGCTTTTCAGAGCGAGAGAATCACTTTTTGACCAAAAAGGTGTTTTTGACCCTGACACGTGAATTGTGCTCAAAACAACTGCTCTTCACTTCCAAATGGTGCGCAATGGCATAAATAACCCTATTTAAGCTCAGTTACACGTTTGCATTGAAAGTGACTGAGTTGTTCACTTTTCCAGTTTTTATGCGTGCAAAATGCTTTTCAGAGCGAGAAAAGCATGTTTTGACCCACAATGTGTTTTTGACCCTAACACGTGAATTATGCTCAAAACCAACGCTCTCCACTTCCAAATGGTGCGCCATGGCATAAATAACCCTATTTAAGCTCAGTTACACGTTTGCATTGAAAGTGACTGAGTTGTTCACTTTTCCAGGTTTTATGCGTGCAAAATGCTTTTCAGAGCGAGAAAAGCATGTTTTGACCCACAATGTGTTTTTGACCCTGACACGTGAATTGTGCTCAAAACAACTGCTCTCCACTTCCAAATGGTGCGCAATGGCATAAATAACCCTATTTAAGCTCAGTTACACGTTTGCATTGAAAGTGACTGAGTTATTCACTTTTCCAGTTTTTATGCGTGCAAAATGCTTTTCAGAGCGAGAGAATCACTTTTTGACCAAAAAGGTGTTTTTGACCCTGACACGTGAATTGTGCTCAAAACAACTGCTCTTCACTTCCAAATGGTGCGCAATGGCATAAATAACCCTATTTAAGCTCAGTTACACGTTTGCATTGAAAGTGACTGAGTTGTTCACTTTTCCAGTTTTTATGCGTGCAAAATGCTTTTCAGAGCGAGAAAAGCATGTTTTGACCCACAATGTGTTTTTGACCCTAACACGTGAATTATGCTCAAAACCAACGCTCTCCACTTCCAAATGGTGCGCCATGGCATAAATAACCCTATTTAAGCTCAGTTACACGTTTGCATTGAAAGTGACTGAGTTATTCACTTTTCCAGTTTTTATGCGTGCAAAATGCTTTTCAGAGCGAGAGAATCACTTTTTGACCAAAAAGGTGTTTTTGACTCTGACACGTGAATTGTGCTCAAAACA
The DNA here is from genome assembly GCF_964030765.1 of Micromesistius poutassou. Classification (NCBI taxonomy): domain Eukaryota; kingdom Metazoa; phylum Chordata; class Actinopteri; order Gadiformes; family Gadidae; genus Micromesistius; species Micromesistius poutassou. The sequence continues at coordinate 7,802,463 of NC_140293.1, read as the reverse complement.
ACTGCTCTCCACTTCCAAATGGTGCGCAATGGCATAAATAACCCTATTTAAGCTCAGTTACACGTTTGCATTGAAAGTGACTGAGTTATTCACTTTTCCAGTTTTTATGCGTGCAAAATGCTTTTCAGAGCGAGAGAATCACTTTTTGACCAAAAAGGTGTTTTTGACCCTGACACGTGAATTGTGCTCAAAACAACTGCTCTTCACTTCCAAATGGTGCGCAATGGCATAAATAACCCTATTTAAGCTCAGTTACACGTTTGCATTGAAAGTGACTCAGTTGTACACTTTTCCAGTTTTTATGCGTGCAAAATGCTTTTCAGAGCGAGAAAAGCATGTTTTGACCCACAATGTGTTTTTGACCCTAACACGTGAATTATGCTCAAAACCAACGCTCTCCACTTCCAAATGGTGCGCCATGGCATAAATAACCCTATTTGAGCTCAGTTACACGTTTGCATTGAAAGTGACTGAGTTGTTCACTTTTCCAGTTTTTATGCCTGCAAAATGCTTTTCAGAGCGAGAAAAGCATGTTTTGACCCACAATGTGTTTTTGACCCTGACACGTGAATTGTGCTCAAAACAACTGCTCTTCACTTCCAAATGGTGCGCAATGGCATAAATAACCCTATTTAAGCTCAGTTACACGTTTGCATTGAAAGTGACTGAGTTGTTCACTTTTCCAGTTTTTATGCGTGCAAAATGCTTTTCAGAGCGAGAAAAGCATGTTTTGACCCACAATGTGTTTTTGACCCTAACACGTGAATTATGCTCAAAACCAACGCTCTCCACTTCCAAATGGTGCGCCATGGCATAAATAACCCTATTTAAGCTCAGTTACACGTTTGCATTGAAAGTGACTGAGTTATTCACTTTTCCAGTTTTTATGCGTGCAAAATGCTTTTCAGAGCGAGAGAATCACTTTTTGACCAAAAAGGTGTTTTTGACTCTGACACGTGAATTGTGCTCAAAACAACTGCTCTCCACTTCCAAATGGTGCGCAATGGCATAAATAACCCTATTTAAGCTCAGTTACACGTTTCCATTGAAAGTGACTGAGTTGTTCACTTTTCCAGGTTTTATGCGTGCAAAATGCTTTTCAGAGCGCGAAAAGCATGTTTTGACCCACAATGTGTTTTTGACCCTGACACGTGAATTGTGCTCAAAACAACTGCTCTCCACTTCCAAATGGTGCGCAATGGCATAAATAACCCTATTTAAGCTTAGTTACACGTTTGCATTGAAAGGGACTGAGTTATCAACTTTTCCAGTTTGTATGCGTGCAAAATGCTTTTCAGAGCGAGAGAATCACTTTTTGACCAAAAAGGTGTTTTTGACCCTGACACGTGAATTGTGCTCAAAACAACTGCTCTTCACTTCCAAATGGTGCGCAATGGCATAAATAACCCTATTTAAGCTCAGTTACACGTTTGCATTGAAAGTGACTGAGTTGTTCACTTTTCCAGTTTTTATGCCTGTAAAATGCTTTTCAGAGCGAGAAAAGCATGTTTTGACCCACAATGTGTTTTTGACCCTAACACGTGAATTATGCTCAAAACCAACGCTCTCCACTTCCAAATGGTGCGCCATGGCATAAATAACCCTATTTGAGCTCAGTTACACGTTTGCATTGAAAGTGACTGAGTTGTTCACCTTTCCAATTTTTATGCGTGCAAAATGCTTTTCAGAGCGAGAAAAGCATGTTTTGACCCACAATGTGTTTTTGACCCTAACACGTGAATTATGCTCAAAACCAACGCTCTCCACTTCCAAATGGTGCGCCATGGCATAAATAACCCTATTTAAGCTCAGTTACACGTTTGCATTGAAAGTGACTGAGTTGTTCACTTTTCCAGGTTTTATGCGTGCAAAATGCTTTTCAGAGCGAGAAAAGCATGTTTTGACCCACAATGTGTTTTTGACCCTAACACGTGAATTATGCTCAAAACCAACGCTCTCCACTTCCAAATGGTGCGCCATGGCATAAATAACCCTATTTAAGCTCAGTTACACGTTTGCATTGAAAGTGACTGAGTTATTCACTTTTCCAGTTTTTATGCGTGCAAAATGCTTTTCAGAGCGAGAGAATCACTTTTTGACCAAAAAGGTGTTTTTGACCCTGACACGTGAATTGTGCTCAAAACAACTGCTCTTCACTTCCAAATGGTGCGCAATGGCATAAATAACCCTATTTAAGCTCAGTTACACGTTTGCATTGAAAGTGACTGAGTTGTTCACTTTTCCAGTTTTTATGCGTGCAAAATGCTTTTCAGAGCGAGAAAAGCATGTTTTGACCCACAATGTGTTTTTGACCCTAACACGTGAATTATGCTCAAAACCAACGCTCTCCACTTCCAAATGGTGCGCCATGGCATAAATAACCCTATTTAAGCTCAGTTACACGTTTGCATTGAAAGTGACTGAGTTATTCACTTTTCCAGTTTTTATGCGTGCAAAATGCTTTTCAGAGCGAGAGAATCACTTTTTGACCAAAAAGGTGTTTTTGACTCTGACACGTGAATTGTGCTCAAAACAACTGCTCTCCACTTCCAAATGGTGCGCAATGGCATAAATAACCCTATTTAAGCTCAGTTACACGTTTGCATTGAAAGTGACTGAGTTATTCACTTTTCCAGTTTTTATGCGTGCAAAATGCTTTTCAGAGCGAGAGAATCACTTTTTGACCAAAAAGGTGTTTTTGACCCTGACACGTGAATTGTGCTCAAAACAACTGCTCTTCACTTCCAAATGGTGCGCAATGGCATAAATAACCCTATTTAAGCTCAGTTACACGTTTGCATTGAAAGTGACTGAGTTGTACACTTTTCCAGTTTTTATGCGTGCAAAATGCTTTTCAGAGCGAGAAAAGCATGTTTTGACCCACAATGTGTTTTTGACCCTAACACGTGAATTATGCTCAAAACCAACGCTCTCCACTTCCAAATGGTGCGCCATGGCATAAATAACCCTATTTAAGCTCAGTTACACGTTTGCATTGAAAGTGACTGAGTTATTCACTTTTCCAGTTTTTATGCGTGCAAAATGCTTTTCAGAGCGAGAGAATCACTTTTTGACCAAAAAGGTGTTTTTGACTCTGACACGTGAATTGTGCTCAAAACAACTGCTCTCCACTTCCAAATGGTGCGCAATGGCATAAATAACCCTATTTAAGCTCAGTTACACGTTTGCATTGAAAGTGACTGAGTTATTCACTTTTCCAGTTTTTATGCGTGCAAAATGCTTTTCAGAGCGAGAGAATCACTTTTTGACCAAAAAGGTGTTTTTGACCCTGACACGTGAATTGTGCTCAAAACAACTGCTCTTCACTTCCAAATGGTGCGCAATGGCATAAATAACCCTATTTAAGCTCAGTTACACGTTTGCATTGAAAGTGACTGAGTTGTACACTTTTCCAGTTTTTATGCCTGCAAAATGCTTTTCAGAGCGAGAAAAGCATGTTTTGACCCACAATGTGTTTTTGACCCTAACACGTGAATTATGCTCAAAACCAACGCTCTCCACTTCCAAATGGTGCGCCATGGCATAAATAACCCTATTTGAGCTCAGTTACACGTTTGCATTGAAAGTGACTGAGTTGTTCACTTTTCCAGTTTTTATGCCTGCAAAATGCTTTTCAGAGCGAGAAAAGCATGTTTTGACCCACAATGTGTTTTTGACCCTAACACGTGAATTATGCTCAAAACCAACGCTCTCCACTTCCAAATGGTGCGCCATGGCATAAATAACCCTATTTAAGCTCAGTTACACGTTTGCATTGAAAGTGACTGAGTTATTCACTTTTCCAGTTTTTATGCGTGCAAAATGCTTTTCAGAGCGAGAGAATCACTTTTTGACCAAAAAGGTGTTTTTGACCCTGACACGTGAATTGTGCTCAAAACAACTGCTCTTCACTTCCAAATGGTGCGCAATGGCATAAATAACCCTATTTAAGCTCAGTTACACGTTTGCATTGAAAGTGACTGAGTTGTTCACTTTTCCAGTTTTTATGCGTGCAAAATGCTTTTCAGAGCGAGAAAAGCATGTTTTGACCCACAATGTGTTTTTGACCCTAACACGTGAATTATGCTCAAAACCAACGCTCTCCACTTCCAAATGGTGCGCCATGGCATAAATAACCCTATTTAAGCTCAGTTACACGTTTGCATTGAAAGTGACTGAGTTATTCACTTTTCCAGTTTTTATGCGTGCAAAATGCTTTTCAGAGCGAGAGAATCACTTTTTGACCAAAAAGGTGTTTTTGACTCTGACACGTGAATTGTGCTCAAAACAACTGCTCTCCACTTCCAAATGGTGCGCAATGGCATAAATAACCCTATTTAAGCTCAGTTACACGTTTCCATTGAAAGTGACTGAGTTGTTCACTTTTCCAGGTTTTATGCGTGCAAAATGCTTTTCAGAGCGAGAAAAGCATGTTTTGACCCACAATGTGTTTTTGACCCTGACACGTGAATTGTGCTCAAAACAACTGCTCTCCACTTCCAAATGGTGCGCAATGGCATAAATAACCCTATTTAAGCTTAGTTACACGTTTGCATTGAAAGTGACTGAGTTGTACACTTTTCCAGTTTTTATGCGTGCAAAATGCTTTTCAGAGCGAGAAAAGCATGTTTTGACCCACAATGTGTTTTTGACCCTAACACGTGAATTATGCTCAAAACCAACGCTCTCCACTTCCAAATGGTGCGCCATGGCATAAATAACCCTATTTGAGCTCAGTTACACGTTTGCATTGAAAGTGACTGAGTTGTTCACTTTTCCAGTTTTTATGCCTGCAAAATGCTTTTCAGAGCGAGAAAAGCATGTTTTGACCCACAATGTGTTTTTGACCCTAACACGTGAATTATGCTCAAAACCAACGCTCTCCACTTCCAAATGGTGCGCCATGGCATAAATAACCCTATTTAAGCTCAGTTACACGTTTGCATTGAAAGTGACTGAGTTATTCACTTTTCCAGTTTTTATGCGTGCAAAATGCTTTTCAGAGCGAGAGAATCACTTTTTGACCAAAAAGGTGTTTTTGACCCTGACACGTGAATTGTGCTCAAAACAACTGCTCTTCACTTCCAAATGGTGCGCAATGGCATAAATAACCCTATTTAAGCTCAGTTACACGTTTGCATTGAAAGTGACTGAGTTGTTCACTTTTCCAGTTTTTATGCGTGCAAAATGCTTTTCAGAGCGAGAGAATCACTTTTTGACCAAAAAGGTGTTTTTGACTCTGACACGTGAATTGTGCTCAAAACAACTGCTCTCCACTTCCAAATGGTGCGCAATGGCATAAATAACCCTATTTAAGCTCAGTTACACGTTTGCATTGAAAGTGACTGAGTTATTCACTTTTCCAGTTTTTATGCGTGCAAAATGCTTTTCAGAGCGAGAGAATCACTTTTTGACCAAAAAGGTGTTTTTGACTCTGACACGTGAATTGTGCTCAAAACAACTGCTCTCCACTTCCAAATGGTGCGCAATGGCATAAATAACCCTATTTAAGCTCAGTTACACGTTTGCATTGAAAGTGACTGAGTTATTCACTTTTCCAGTTTTTATGCGTGCAAAATGCTTTTCAGAGCGAGAAAAGCATGTTTTGACCCACAATGTGTTTTTGACCCTAACACGTGAATTATGCTCAAAACCAACGCTCTCCACTTCCAAATGGTGCGCAATGGCATAAATAACCCTATTTAAGCTCAGTTACACGTTTGCATTGAAAGTGACTGAGTTATTCACTTTTCCAGTTTTTATGCGTGCAAAATGCTTTTCAGAGCGAGAAAAGCATGTTTTGACCCACAATGTGTTTTTGACCCTGACACGTGAATTGTGCTCAAAACAACTGCTCTCCACTTCCAAATGGTGCGCAATGGCATAAATAACCCTATTTAAGCTTAGTTACACGTTTGCATTGAAAGGGACTGAGTTATCAACTTTTCCAGTTTGTATGCGTGCAAAATGCTTTTCAGAGCGAGAGAATCACTTTTTGACCAAAAAGGTGTTTTTGACCCTGACACGTGAATTGTGCTCAAAACAACTGCTCTTCACTTCCAAATGGTGCGCAATGGCATAAATAACCCTATCTAAGCTCAGTTACACGTTTGCATTGAAAGTGACTGAGTTATTCACTTTTCCAGTTTTTATGCGTGCAAAATGCTTTTCAGAGCGAGAAAAGCATGTTTTGACCCACAATGTGTTTTTGACCCTAACACGTGAATTATGCTCAAAACCAACGCTCTCCACTTCCAAATGGTGCGCAATGGCATAAATAACCCTATTTAAGCTCAGTTACACGTTTGCATTGAAAGTGACTGAGTTATTCACTTTTCCAGTTTATATGCGTGCAAAATGCTTTTCAGAGCGAGAGAATCACTTTTTGACCAAAAAGGTGTTTTTGACCCTGACACGTGAATTGTGCTCAAAACAACTGCTCTTCACTTCCAAATGGTGCGCAATGGCATAAATAACCCTATTTAAGCTCAGTTACACGTTTGCATTGAAAGTGACTGAGTTGTACACTTTTCCAGTTTTTATGCCTGCAAAATGCTTTTCAGAGCGAGAAAAGCATGTTTTGACCCACAATGTGTTTTTGACCCTGACACGTGAATTGTGCTCAAAACAACTGCTCTTCACTTCCAAATGGTGCGCAATGGCATAAATAACCCTATCTAAGCTCAGTTACACGTTTGCATTGAAAGTGACTGAGTTATTCACTTTTCCAGTTTTTATGCGTGCAAAATGCTTTTCAGAGCGAGAAAAGCATGTTTTGACCCACAATGTGTTTTTGACCCTAACACGTGAATTATGCTCAAAACCAACGCTCTCCACTTCCAAATGGTGCGCAATGGCATAAATAACCCTATTTAAGCTCAGTTACACGTTTGCATTGAAAGTGACTGAGTTATTCACTTTTCCAGTTTATATGCGTGCAAAATGCTTTTCAGAGCGAGAGAATCACTTTTTGACCAAAAAGGTGTTTTTGACCCTGACACGTGAATTGTGCTCAAAACAACTGCTCTTCACTTCCAAATGGTGCGCAATGGCATAAATAACCCTATTTAAGCTCAGTTACACGTTTGCATTGAAAGTGACTGAGTTGTACACTTTTCCAGTTTTTATGCCTGCAAAATGCTTTTCAGAGCGAGAAAAGCATGTTTTGACCCACAATGTGTTTTTGACCCTAACACGTGAATTATGCTCAAAACCAACGCTCTCCACTTCCAAATGGTGCGCAATGGCATAAATAACCCTATTTAAGCTCAGTTACACGTTTGCATTGAAAGTGACTGAGTTGTTCACTTTTCCAGTTTTTATGCGTGCAAAATGCTTTTCAGAGCGAGAAAAGCATGTTTTGACCCACAATGTGTTTTTGACCCTAACACGTGAATTAGGCTCAAAACCAACGCTCTCCACTTCCAAATGGTGCGCCATGGCATAAATAACCCTATTTAAGCTCAGTTACACGTTTGCATTGAAAGTGACTGAGTTGTTCACTTTTCCAGGTTTTATGCGTGCAAAATGCTTTTCAGAGCGAGAGAATCACTTTTTGACCAAAAAGGTGTTTTTGACCCTGACACGTGAATTGTGCTCAAAACAACTGCTCTTCACTTCCAAATGGTGCGCAATGGCATAAATAACCCTATTTAAGCTCAGTTACACGTTTGCATTGAAAGTGACTGAGTTGTACACTTTTCCAGTTTTTATGCCTGCAAAATGCTTTTCAGAGCGAGAAAAGCATGTTTTGACCCACAATGTGTTTTTGACCCTGACACGTGAATTGTGCTCAAAACAACTGCTCTTCACTTCCAAATGGTGCGCAATGGCATAAATAACCCTATCTAAGCTCAGTTACACGTTTGCATTGAAAGTGACTGAGTTATTCACTTTTCCAGTTTTTATGCGTGCAAAATGCTTTTCAGAGCGAGAAAAGCATGTTTTGACCCACAATGTGTTTTTGACCCTAACACGTGAATTATGCTCAAAACCAACGCTCTCCACTTCCAAATGGTGCGCAATGGCATAAATAACCCTATTTAAGCTCAGTTACACGTTTGCATTGAAAGTGACTGAGTTATTCACTTTTCCAGTTTATATGCGTGCAAAATGCTTTTCAGAGCGAGAGAATCACTTTTTGACCAAAAAGGTGTTTTTGACCCTGACACGTGAATTGTGCTCAAAACAACTGCTCTTCACTTCCAAATGGTGCGCAATGGCATAAATAACCCTATTTAAGCTCAGTTACACGTTTGCATTGAAAGTGACTGAGTTGTACACTTTTCCAGTTTTTATGCCTGCAAAATGCTTTTCAGAGCGAGAAAAGCATGTTTTGACCCACAATGTGTTTTTGACCCTAACACGTGAATTATGCTCAAAACCAACGCTCTCCACTTCCAAATGGTGCGCAATGGCATAAATAACCCTATTTAAGCTCAGTTACACGTTTGCATTGAAAGTGACTGAGTTGTTCACTTTTCCAGTTTTTATGCGTGCAAAATGCTTTTCAGAGCGAGAAAAGCATGTTTTGACCCACAATGTGTTTTTGACCCTAACACGTGAATTAGGCTCAAAACCAACGCTCTCCACTTCCAAATGGTGCGCCATGGCATAAATAACCCTATTTAAGCTCAGTTACACGTTTGCATTGAAAGTGACTGAGTTGTTCACTTTTCCAGGTTTTATGCGTGCAAAATGCTTTTCAGAGCGAGAAAAGCATGTTTTGACCCACAATGTGTTTTTGACCCTGACACGTGAATTGTGCTCAAAACAACTGCTCTCCACTTCCAAATGGTGCGCAATGGCATAAATAACCCTATTTAAGCTCAGTTACACGTTTGCATTGAAAGTGACTGAGTTATTCACTTTTCCAGTTTTTATGCGTGCAAAATGCTTTTCAGAGCGAGAGAATCACTTTTTGACCAAAAAGGTGTTTTTGACCCTGACACGTGAATTGTGCTCAAAACAACTGCTCTTCACTTCCAAATGGTGCGCAATGGCATAAATAACCCTATTTAAGCTCAGTTACACGTTTGCATTGAAAGTGACTGAGTTGTTCACTTTTCCAGTTTTTATGCGTGCAAAATGCTTTTCAGAGCGAGAAAAGCATGTTTTGACCCACAATGTGTTTTTGACCCTAACACGTGAATTATGCTCAAAACCAACGCTCTCCACTTCCAAATGGTGCGCCATGGCATAAATAACCCTATTTAAGCTCAGTTACACGTTTGCATTGAAAGTGACTGAGTTATTCACTTTTCCAGTTTTTATGCGTGCAAAATGCTTTTCAGAGCGAGAGAATCACTTTTTGACCAAAAAGGTGTTTTTGACCCTGACACGTGAATTGTGCTCAAAACAACTGCTCTTCACTTCCAAATGGCGCGCAATGGCATAAATAACCCTATTTAAGCTCAGTTACACGTTTGCATTGAAAGTGACTGAGTTGTTCACTTTTCCAGTTTTTATGCGTGCAAAATGCTTTTCAGAGCGAGAAAAGCATGTTTTGACCCACAATGTGTTTTTGACCCTAACACGTGAATTATGCTCAAAACCAACGCTCTCCACTTCCAAATGGTGCGCCATGGCATAAATAACCCTATTTAAGCTCAGTTACACGTTTGCATTGAAAGTGACTGAGTTATTCACTTTTCCAGTTTTTATGCGTGCAAAATGCTTTTCAGAGCGAGAGAATCACTTTTTGACCAAAAAGGTGTTTTTGACTCTGACACGTGAATTGTGCTCAAAACAACTGCTCTCCACTTCCAAATGGTGCGCAATGGCATAAATAACCCTATTTAAGCTCAGTTACACGTTTGCATTGAAAGTGACTGAGTTATTCACTTTTCCAGTTTTTATGCGTGCAAAATGCTTTTCAGAGCGAGAGAATCACTTTTTGACCAAAAAGGTGTTTTTGACCCTGACACGTGAATTGTGCTCAAAACAACTGCTCTTCACTTCCAAATGGTGCGCAATGGCATAAATAACCCTATTTAAGCTCAGTTACACGTTTGCATTGAAAGTGACTGAGTTGTACACTTTTCCAGTTTTTATGCGTGCAAAATGCTTTTCAGAGCGAGAAAAGCATGTTTTGACCCACAATGTGTTTTTGACCCTAACACGTGAATTATGCTCAAAACCAACGCTCTCCACTTCCAAATGGTGCGCCATGGCATAAATAACCCTATTTGAGCTCAGTTACACGTTTGCATTGAAAGTGACTGAGTTGTTCACTTTTCCAGTTTTTATGCCTGCAAAATGCTTTTCAGAGCGAGAAAAGCATGTTTTGACCCACAATGTGTTTTTGACCCTAACACGTGAATTATGCTCAAAACCAACGCTCTCCACTTCCAAATGGTGCGCCATGGCATAAATAACCCTATTTAAGCTCAGTTACACGTTTGCATTGAAAGTGACTGAGTTATTCACTTTTCCAGTTTTTATGCGTGCAAAATGCTTTTCAGAGCGAGAGAATCACTTTTTGACCAAAAAGGTGTTTTTGACCCTGACACGTGAATTGTGCTCAAAACAACTGCTCTTCACTTCCAAATGGTGCGCAATGGCATAAATAACCCTATTTAAGCTCAGTTACACGTTTGCATTGAAAGTGACTGAGTTGTTCACTTTTCCAGTTTTTATGCGTGCAAAATGCTTTTCAGAGCGAGAAAAGCATGTTTTGACCCACAATGTGTTTTTGACCCTAACACGTGAATTATGCTCAAAACCAACGCTCTCCACTTCCAAATGGTGCGCCATGGCATAAATAACCCTATTTAAGCTCAGTTACACGTTTGCATTGAAAGTGACTGAGTTATTCACTTTTCCAGTTTTTATGCGTGCAAAATGCTTTTCAGAGCGAGAGAATCACTTTTTGACCAAAAAGGTGTTTTTGACTCTGACACGTGAATTGTGCTCAAAACAACTGCTCTCCACTTCCAAATGGTGCGCAATGGCATAAATAACCCTATTTAAGCTCAGTTACACGTTTGCATTGAAAGTGACTGAGTTATTCACTTTTCCAGTTTTTATGCGTGCAAAATGCTTTTCAGAGCGAGAGAATCACTTTTTGACCAAAAAGGTGTTTTTGACCCTGACACGTGAATTGTGCTCAAAACAACTGCTCTTCACTTCCAAATGGTGCGCAATGGCATAAATAACCCTATTTAAGCTCAGTTACACGTTTGCATTGAAAGTGACTGAGTTGTACACTTTTCCAGTTTTTATGCGTGCAAAATGCTTTTCAGAGCGAGAAAAGCATGTTTTGACCCACAATGTGTTTTTGACCCTAACACGTGAATTATGCTCAAAACCAACGCTCTCCACTTCCAAATGGTGCGCCATGGCATAAATAACCCTATTTGAGCTCAGTTACACGTTTGCATTGAAAGTGACTGAGTTGTTCACTTTTCCAGTTTTTATGCCTGCAAAATGCTTTTCAGAGCGAGAAAAGCATGTTTTGACCCACAATGTGTTTTTGACCCTAACACGTGAATTATGCTCAAAACCAACGCTCTCCACTTCCAAATGGTGCGCCATGGCATAAATAACCCTATTTAAGCTCAGTTACACGTTTGCATTGAAAGTGACTGAGTTATTCACTTTTCCAGTTTTTATGCGTGCAAAATGCTTTTCAGAGCGAGAGAATCACTTTTTGACCAAAAAGGTGTTTTTGACCCTGACACGTGAATTGTGCTCAAAACAACTGCTCTTCACTTCCAAATGGTGCGCAATGGCATAAATAACCCTATTTAAGCTCAGTTACACGTTTGCATTGAAAGTGACTGAGTTGTTCACTTTTCCAGTTTTTATGCGTGCAAAATGCTTTTCAGAGCGAGAAAAGCATGTTTTGACCCACAATGTGTTTTTGACCCTAACACGTGAATTATGCTCAAAACCAACGCTCTCCACTTCCAAATGGTGCGCCATGGCATAAATAACCCTATTTAAGCTCAGTTACACGTTTGCATTGAAAGTGACTGAGTTATTCACTTTTCCAGTTTTTATGCGTGCAAAATGCTTTTCAGAGCGAGAGAATCACTTTTTGACCAAAAAGGTGTTTTTGACTCTGACACGTGAATTGCGCTCAAAACAACTGCTCTCCACTTCCAAATGGTGCGCAATGGCATAAATAACCCTATTTAAGCTCAGTTACACGTTTGCATTGAAAGTGACTGAGTTATTCACTTTTCCAGTTTTTATGCGTGCAAAATGCTTTTCAGAGCGAGAGAATCACTTTTTGACCAAAAAGGTGTTTTTGACCCTGACACGTGAATTGTGCTCAAAACAACTGCTCTTCACTTCCAAATGGTGCGCAATGGCATAAATAACCCTATTTAAGCTCAGTTACACGTTTGCATTGAAAGTGACTGAGTTGTACACTTTTCCAGTTTTTATGCCTGCAAAATGCTTTTCAGAGCGAGAAAAGCATGTTTTGACCCACAATGTGTTTTTGACCCTAACACGTGAATTATGCTCAAAACCAACGCTCTCCACTTCCAAATGGTGCGCCATGGCATAAATAACCCTATTTGAGCTCAGTTACACGTTTGCATTGAAAGTGACTGAGTTGTTCACTTTTCCAGTTTTTATGCCTGCAAAATGCTTTTCAGAGCGAGAAAAGCATGTTTTGACCCACAATGTGTTTTTGACCCTAACACGTGAATTATGCTCAAAACCAACGCTCTCCACTTCCAAATGGTGCGCCATGGCATAAATAACCCTATTTAAGCTCAGTTACACGTTTGCATTGAAAGTGACTGAGTTATTCACTTTTCCAGTTTTTATGCATGCAAAATGCTTTTCAGAGCGAGAGAATCACTTTTTGACCAAAAAGGTGTTTTTGACCCTGACACGTGAATTGTGCTCAAAACAACTGCTCTTCACTTCCAAATGGTGCGCAATGGCATAAATAACCCTATTTAAGCTCAGTTACACGTTTGCATTGAAAGTGACTGAGTTGTTCACTTTTCCAGTTTTTATGCGTGCAAAATGCTTTTCAGAGCGAGAAAAGCATGTTTTGACCCACAATGTGTTTTTGACCCTAACACGTGAATTATGCTCAAAACCAACGCTCTCCACTTCCAAATGGTGCGCCATGGCATAAATAACCCTATTTAAGCTCAGTTACACGTTTGCATTGAAAGTGACTGAGTTATTCACTTTTCCAGTTTTTATGCGTGCAAAATGCTTTTCAGAGCGAGAGAATCACTTTTTGACCAAAAAGGTGTTTTTGACTCTGACACGTGAATTGTGCTCAAAACAACTGCTCTCCACTTCCAAATGGTGCGCAATGGCATAAATAACCCTATTTAAGCTCAGTTACACGTTTGCATTGAAAGTGACTGAGTTATTCACTTTTCCAGTTTTTATGCGTGCAAAATGCTTTTCAGAGCGAGAAAAGCATGTTTTGACCCACAATGTGTTTTTGACCCTAACACGTAAATTATGCTCAAAACCAACGCTCTCCATTTCCAAATGGTGCGCAATGGCATAAATAACCCTATTTAAGCTCAGTTACACGTTTGCATTGAAAGTGACTGAGTTATTCACTTTTCCAGTTTTTATGCGTGCAAAATGCTTTTCAGAGCGAGAAAAGCATGTTTTGACCCACAATGTGTCTTTGACCCTGACACGTGAATTGTGCTCAAAACAACTGCTCTCCACTTCCAAATGGTGCGCAATGGCATAAATAACCCTATTTAAGCTTAGTTACACGTTTGCATTGAAAGGGACTGAGTTATCAACTTTTCCAGTTTGTATGCGTGCAAAATGCTTTTCAGAGCGAGAGAATCACTTTTTGACCAAAAAGGTGTTTTTGACCCTGACACGTGAATTGTGCTCAAAACAACTGCTCTTCACTTCCAAATGGTGCGCAATGGCATAAATAACCCTATTTAAGCTCAGTTACACGTTTGCATTGAAAGTGACTGAGTTGTACACTTTTCCAGTTTTTATGCCTGCAAAATGCTTTTCAGAGCGAGAAAAGCATGTTTTGACCCACAATGTGTTTTTGACCCTAACACGTGAATTATGCTCAAAACCAACGCTCTCCACTTCCAAATGGTGCGCAATGGCATAAATAACCCTATTTAAGCTCAGTTACACGTTTGCATTGAAAGTGACTGAGTTGTTCACTTTTCCAGTTTTTATGCGTGCAAAATGCTTTTCAGAGCGAGAAAAGCATGTTTTGACCCACAATGTGTTTTTGACCCTAACACGTGAATTATGCTCAAAACCAACGCTCTCCACTTCCAAATGGTGCGCCATGGCATAAATAACCCTATTTAAGCTCAGTTACACGTTTGCATTGAAAGTGACTGAGTTGTTCACTTTTCCAGGTTTTATGCGTGCAAAATGCTTTTCAGAGCGAGAAAAGCATGTTTTGACCCACAATGTGTTTTTGACCCTGACACGTGAATTGTGCTCAAAACAACTGCTCTCCACTTCCAAATGGTGGCAATGGCATAAATAACCCTATTTAAGCTCAGTTACACGTTTGCATTGAAAGTGACTGAGTTATTCACTTTTCCAGTTTTTATGCGTGCAAAATGCTTTTCAGAGCGAGAGAATCACTTTTTGACCAAAAAGGTGTTTTTGACCCTGACACGTGAATTGTGCTCAAAACAACTGCTCTTCACTTCCAAATGGTGCGCAATGGCATAAATAACCCTATTTAAGCTCAGTTACACGTTTGCATTGAAAGTGACTGAGTTGTTCACTTTTCCAGTTTTTATGCGTGCAAAATGCTTTTCAGAGCGAGAAAAGCATGTTTTGACCCACAATGTGTTTTTGACCCTAACAAGTGAATTATGCTCAAAACCAACGCTCACCACTTCCAAATGGTGCGCCATGGCATAAATAACCCTATTTAAGCTCAGTTACACGTTTGCATTGAAAGTGACTGAGTTATTCACTTTTCCAGTTTTTATGCGTGCAAAATGCTTTTCAGAGCGAGAGAATCACTTTTTGACCAAAAAGGTGTTTTTGACCCTGACACGTGAATTGTGCTAAAAACAACTGCTCTTCACTTCCAAATGGTGCGCAATGGCATAAATAACCCTATTTAAGCTCAGTTACACGTTTGCATTGAAAGTGACTGAGTTGTTCACTTTTCCAGTTTTTATGCGTGCAAAATGCTTTTCAGAGCGAGAAAAGCATGTTTTGACCCACAATGTGTTTTTGACCCTAACACGTGAATTATGCTCAAAACCAACGCTCTCCACTTCCAAATGGTGCGCCATGGCATAAATAACCCTATTTAAGCTCAGTTACACGTTTGCATTGAAAGTGACTGAGTTATTCACTTTTCCAGTTTTTATGCGTGCAAAATGCTTTTCAGAGCGAGAGAATCACTTTTTGACCAAAAAGGTGTTTTTGACTCTGACACGTGAATTGTGCTCAAAACAACTGCTCTTCACTTCCAAATGGTGCGCAATGGCATAAATAACCCTATTTAAGCTCAGTTACACGTTTGCATTGAAAGTGACTGAGTTGTACACTTTTCCAGTTTTTATGCGTGCAAAATGCTTTTCAGAGCGAGAAAAGCATGTTTTGACCCACAATGTGTTTTTGACCCTAACACGTGAATTATGCTCAAAACCAACGCTCTCCACTTCCAAATGGTGCGCCATGGCATAAATAACCCTATTTGACCTCAGTTACACGTTTGCATTGAAAGTGACTGAGTTGTTCACTTTTCCAGTTTTTATGCCTGCAAAATGCTTTTCAGAGCGAGAAAAGCATGTTTTGACCCACAATGTGTTTTTGACCCTAACACGTGAATTATGCTCAAAACCAACGCTCTCCACTTCCAAATGGTGCGCCATGGCATAAATAACCCTATTTAAGCTCAGTTACACGTTTGCATTGAAAGTGACTGAGTTGTTCACTTTTCCAGGTTTTATGCGTGCAAAATGCTTTTCAGAGCGAGAAAAGCATGTTTTGACCCACAATGTGTTTTTGACCCTGACACGAGAATTGTGCTCAAAACAACTGCTCTTCACTTCCAAATGGTGCGCAATGGCATAAATAACCCTATTTAAGCTCAGTTACACGTTTGCATTGAAAGTGACTGAGTTGTTCACTTTTCCAGTTTTTATGCGTGCAAAATGCTTTTCAGAGCGAGAAAAGCATGTTTTGACCCACAATGTGTTTTTGACCCTAACACGTGAATTATGCTCAAAACCAACGCTCTCCACTTCCAAATGGTGCGCCATGGCATAAATAACCCTATTTAAGCTCAGTTACACGTTTGCATTGAAAGTGACTGAGTTATTCACTTTTCCAGTTTTTATGCGTGCAAAATGCTTTTCAGAGCGAGAAAAGCATGTTTTGACCCACAATGTGTTTTTGACCCTAACACGTGAATTATGCTCAAAACCAACGCTCTCCATTTCCAAATGGTGCGCAATGGCATAAATAACCCTATTTAAGCTCAGTTACACGTTTGCATTGAAAGTGACTGAGTTATTCACTTTTCCAGTTTTTATGCGTGCAAAATGCTTTTCAGAGCGAGAGAATCACTTTTTGACCAAAAAGGTGTTTTTGACCCTGACACGTGAATTGTGCTCAAAACAACTGCTCTTCACTTCCAAATGGTGCGCAATGGCATAAATAACCCTATTTAAGCTCAGTTACACGTTTGCATTGAAAGT
Source organism: Micromesistius poutassou (assembly GCF_964030765.1). NCBI lineage: Eukaryota > Metazoa > Chordata > Actinopteri > Gadiformes > Gadidae > Micromesistius > Micromesistius poutassou. The sequence continues at coordinate 7,785,811 of NC_140293.1, read as the reverse complement.
GACTGAGTTATTCACTTTTCCAGTTTATATGCGTGCAAAATGCTTTTCAGAGCGAGAGAATCACTTTTTGACCAAAAAGGTGTTTTTGACCCTGACACGTGAATTGTGCTCAAAACAACTGCTCTTCACTTCCAAATGGTGCGCAATGGCATAAATAACCCTATTTAAGCTCAGTTACACGTTTGCATTGAAAGTGACTGAGTTGTACACTTTTCCAGTTTTTATGCGTGCAAAATGCTTTTCAGAGCGAGAAAAGCATGTTTTGACCCACAATGTGTTTTTGACCCTAACACGTGAATTATGCTCAAAACCAACGCTCTCCACTTCCAAATGGTGCGCCATGGCATAAATAACCCTATTTAAGCTCAGTTACACGTTTGCATTGAAAGTGACTGAGTTGTTCACTTTTCCAGGTTTTATGCGTGCAAAATGCTTTTCAGAGCGAGAAAAGCATGTTTTGACCCACAATGTGTTTTTGACCCTGACACGTGAATTGTGCTCAAAACAACTGCTCTCCACTTCCAAATGGTGCGCAATGGCATAAATAACCCTATGTAAGCTCAGTTACACGTTTGCATTGAAAGTGACTGAGTTATTCACTTTTCCAGTTTTTATGCGTGCAAAATGCTTTTCAGAGCGAGAGAATCACTTTTTGACCAAAAAGGTGTTTTTGACCCTGACACGTGAATTGTGCTCAAAACAACTGCTCTTCACTTCCAAATGGTGCGCAATGGCATAAATAACCCTATTTAAGCTCAGTTACACGTTTGCATTGAAAGTGACTGAGTTGTTCACTTTTCCAGTTTTTATGCGTGCAAAATGCTTTTCAGAGCGAGAAAAGCATGTTTTGACCCACAATGTGTTTTTGACCCTAACACGTGAATTATGCTCAAAACCAACGCTCTCCACTTCCAAATGGTGCGCCATGGCATAAATAACCCTATTTAAGCTCAGTTACACGTTTGCATTGAAAGTGACTGAGTTATTCACTTTTCCAGTTTTTATGCGTGCAAAATGCTTTTCAGAGCGAGAAAAGCATGTTTTGACCCACAATGTGTTTTTGACCCTAACACGTGAATTATGCTCAAAACCAACGCTCTCCATTTCCAAATGGTGCGCAATGGCATAAATAACCCTATTTAAGCTCAGTTACACGTTTGCATTGAAAGTGACTGAGTTATTCACTTTTCCAGTTTTTATGCGTGCAAAATGCTTTTCAGAGCGAGAGAATCACTTTTTGACCAAAAAGGTGTTTTTGACCCTGACACGTGAATTGTGCTCAAAACAACTGCTCTTCACTTCCAAATGGTGCGCAATGGCATAAATAACCCTATTTAAGCTCAGTTACACGTTTGCATTGAAAGTGACTGAGTTATTCACTTTTCCAGTTTATATGCGTGCAAAATGCTTTTCAGAGCGAGAGAATCACTTTTTGACCAAAAAGGTGTTTTTGACCCTGACACGTGAATTGTGCTCAAAACAACTGCTCTTCACTTCCAAATGGTGCGCAATGGCATAAATAACCCTATTTAAGCTCAGTTACACGTTTGCATTGAAAGTGACTGAGTTGTACACTTTTCCAGTTTTTATGCGTGCAAAATGCTTTTCAGAGCGAGAAAAGCATGTTTTGACCCACAATGTGTTTTTGACCCTAACACGTGAATTATGCTCAAAACCAACGCTCTCCACTTCCAAATGGTGCGCCATGGCATAAATAACCCTATTTAAGCTCAGTTACACGTTTGCATTGAAAGTGACTGAGTTGTTCACTTTTCCAGGTTTTATGCGTGCAAAATGCTTTTCAGAGCGAGAAAAGCATGTTTTGACCCACAATGTGTTTTTGACCCTGACACGTGAATTGTGCTCAAAACAACTGCTCTCCACTTCCAAATGGTGCGCAATGGCATAAATAACCCTATGTAAGCTCAGTTACACGTTTGCATTGAAAGTGACTGAGTTATTCACTTTTCCAGTTTTTATGCGTGCAAAATGCTTTTCAGAGCGAGAGAATCACTTTTTGACCAAAAAGGTGTTTTTGACCCTGACACGTGAATTGTGCTCAAAACAACTGCTCTTCACTTCCAAATGGTGCGCAATGGCATAAATAACCCTATTTAAGCTCAGTTACACGTTTGCATTGAAAGTGACTGAGTTGTTCACTTTTCCAGTTTTTATGCGTGCAAAATGCTTTTCAGAGCGAGAAAAGCATGTTTTGACCCACAATGTGTTTTTGACCCTAACACGTGAATTATGCTCAAAACCAACGCTCTCCACTTCCAAATGGTGCGCCATGGCATAAATAACCCTATTTGAGCTCAGTTACACGTTTGCATTGAAAGTGACTGAGTTGTTCACTTTTCCAGTTTTTATGCCTGTAAAATGCTTTTCAGAGCGAGAAAAGCATGTTTTGACCCACAATGTGTTTTTGACCCTAACACGTGAATTATGCTCAAAACCAACGCTCTCCACTTCCAAATGGTGCGCCATGGCATAAATAACCCTATTTGAGCTCAGTTACACGTTTGCATTGAAAGTGACTGAGTTGTTCACTTTTCCAGGTTTTATGCGTGCAAAATGCTTTTCAGAGCGAGAAAAGCATGTTTTGACCCACAATGTGTTTTTGACCCTAACACGTGAATTATGCTCAAAACCAACGCTCTCCACTTCAAAATGGTGCGCCATGGCATAAATAACCCTATTTAAGCTCAGTTACACGTTTGCATTGAAAGTGACTGAGTTATTCACTTTTCCAGTTTTTATGCGTGCAAAATGCTTTTCAGAGCGAGAGAATCACTTTTTGACCAAAAAGGTGTTTTTGACTCTGACACGTGAATTGTGCTCAAAACAACTGCTCTCCACTTCCAAATGGTGCGCAATGGCATAAATAACCCTATTTAAGCTCAGTTACACGTTTGCATTGAAAGTGACTGAGTTATTCACTTTTCCAGTTTTTATGCGTGCAAAATGCTTTTCAGAGCGAGAGAATCACTTTTTGACCAAAAAGGTGTTTTTGACCCTGACACGTGAATTGTGCTCAAAACAACTGCTCTTCACTTCCAAATGGTGCGCAATGGCATAAATAACCCTATTTAAGCTCAGTTACACGTTTGCATTGAAAGTGACTGAGTTGTACACTTTTCCAGTTTTTATGCCTGCAAAATGCTTTTCAGAGCGAGAAAAGCATGTTTTGACCCACAAAGTGTTTTTGACCCTAACACGTGAATTATGCTCAAAACCAACGCTCTCCACTTCCAAATGGTGCGCAATGGCATAAATAACCCTATTTAAGCTCAGTTACACGTTTGCATTGAAAGTGACTGAGTTGTTCACTTTTCCAGTTTTTATGCGTGCAAAATGCTTTTCAGAGCGAGAAAAGCATGTTTTGACCCACAATGTGTTTTTGACCCTAACACGTGAATTATGCTCAAAACCAACGCTCTCCACTTCCAAATGGTGCGCCATGGCATAAATAACCCTATTTAAGCTCAGTTACACGTTTGCATTGAAAGTGACTGAGTTGTTCACTTTTCCAGGTTTTATGCGTGCAAAATGCTTTTCAGAGCGAGAAAAGCATGTTTTGACCCACAATGTGTTTTTGACCCTGACACGTGAATTGTGCTCAAAACAACTGCTCTCCACTTCCAAATGGTGCGCAATGGCATAAATAACCCTATTTAAGCTCAGTTACACGTTTGCATTGAAAGTGACTGAGTTATTCACTTTTCCAGTTTTTATGCGTGCAAAATGCTTTTCAGAGCGAGAGAATCACTTTTTGACCAAAAAGGTGTTTTTGACCCTGACACGTGAATTGTGCTCAAAACAACTGCTCTTCACTTCCAAATGGTGCGCAATGGCATAAATAACCCTATTTAAGCTCAGTTACACGTTTGCATTGAAAGTGACTGAGTTGTTCACTTTTCCAGTTTTTATGCGTGCAAAATGCTTTTCAGAGCGAGAAAAGCATGTTTTGACCCACAATGTGTTTTTGACCCTAACACGTGAATTATGCTCAAAACCAACGCTCTCCACTTCCAAATGGTGCGCCATGGCATAAATAACCCTATTTAAGCTCAGTTACACGTTTGCATTGAAAGTGACTGAGTTATTCACTTTTCCAGTTTTTATGCGTGCAAAATGCTTTTCAGAGCGAGAGAATCACTTTTTGACCAAAAAGGTGTTTTTGACTCTGACACGTGAATTGTGCTCAAAACAACTGCTCTCCAATTCCAAATGGTGCGCAATGGCATAAATAACCCTATTTAAGCTCAGTTACACGTTTGCATTGAAAGTGACTGAGTTATTCACTTTTCCAGTTTTTATGCGTGCAAAATGCTTTTCAGAGCGAGAAAAGCATGTTTTGACCCACAATGTGTTTTTGACCCTAACACGTGAATTATGCTCAAAACCAACGCTCTCCACTTCCAAATGGTGCGCAATGGCATAAATAACCCTATTTAAGCTCAGTTACACGTTTGCATTGAAAGTGACTGAGTTATTCACTTTTCCAGTTTTTATGCGTGCAAAATGCTTTTCAGAGCGAGAAAAGCATGTTTTGACCCACAATGTGTTTTTGACCCTGACACGTGAATTGTGCTCAAAACAACTGCTCTCCACTTCCAAATGGTGCGCAATGGCATAAATAACCCTATTTAAGCTTAGTTACACGTTTGCATTGAAAGGGACTGAGTTATCAACTTTTCCAGTTTGTATGCGTGCAAAATGCTTTTCAGAGCGAGAGAATCACTTTTTGACCAAAAAGGTGTTTTTGACCCTGACACGTGAATTGTGCTCAAAACAACTGCTCTTCACTTCCAAATGGTGCGCAATGGCATAAATAACCCTATCTAAGCTCAGTTACACGTTTGCATTGAAAGTGACTGAGTTATTCACTTTTCCAGTTTTTATGCGTGCAAAATGCTTTTCAGAGCGAGAAAAGCATGTTTTGACCCACAATGTGTTTTTGACCCTAACACGTGAATTATGCTCAAAACCAACGCTCTCCACTTCCAAATGGTGCGCAATGGCATAAATAACCCTATTTAAGCTCAGTTACACGTTTGCATTGAAAGTGACTGAGTTATTCACTTTTCCAGTTTATATGCGTGCAAAATGCTTTTCAGAGCGAGAGAATCACTTTTTGACCAAAAAGGTGTTTTTGACCCTGACACGTGAATTGTGCTCAAAACAACTGCTCTTCACTTCCAAATGGTGCGCAATGGCATAAATAACCCTATTTAAGCTCAGTTACACGTTTGCATTGAAAGTGACTGAGTTGTACACTTTTCCAGTTTTTATGCCTGCAAAATGCTTTTCAGAGCGAGAAAAGCATGTTTTGACCCACAATGTGTTTTTGACCCTAACACGTGAATTATGCTCAAAACCAACGCTCTCCACTTCCAAATGGTGCGCAATGGCATAAATAACCCTATTTAAGCTCAGTTACACGTTTGCATTGAAAGTGACTGAGTTGTTCACTTTTCCAGTTTTTATGCGTGCAAAATGCTTTTCAGAGCGAGAAAAGCATGTTTTGACCCACAATGTGTTTTTGACCCTAACACGTGAATTATGCTCAAAACCAACGCTCTCCACTTCCAAATGGTGCGCCATGGCATAAATAACCCTATTTAAGCTCAGTTACACGTTTGCATTGAAAGTGACTGAGTTGTTCACTTTTCCAGGTTTTATGCGTGCAAAATGCTTTTCAGAGCGAGAAAAGCATGTTTTGACCCACAATGTGTTTTTGACCCTGACACGTGAATTGTGCTCAAAACAACTGCTCTCCACTTCCAAATGGTGCGCAATGGCATAAATAACCCTATTTAAGCTCAGTTGCACGTTTGCATTGAAAGTGACTGAGTTATTCACTTTTCCAGTTTTTATGCGTGCAAAATGCTTTTCAGAGCGAGAGAATCACTTTTTGACCAAAAAGGTGTTTTTGACCCTGACACGTGAATTGTGCTCAAAACAACTGCTCTTCACTTCCAAATGGTGCGCAATGGCATAAATAACCCTATTTAAGCTCAGTTACACGTTTGCAGTGAAAGTGACTGAGTTGTTCACTTTTCCAGTTTTTATGCGTGCAAAATGCTTTTCAGAGCGAGAAAAGCATGTTTTGACCCACAATGTGTTTTTGACCCTAACACGTGAATTATGCTCAAAATCAACGCTCTCCACTTCCAAATGGTGCGCCATGGCATAAATAACCCTATTTAAGCTCAGTTACACGTTTGCATTGAAAGTGACTGAGTTATTCACTTTTCCAGTTTTTATGCGTGCAAAATGCTTTTCAGAGCGAGAGAATCACTTTTTGACCAAAAAGGTGTTTTTGACCCTGACACGTGAATTGTGCTCAAAACAACTGCTCTTCATTTCCAAATGGTGCGCAATGGCATAAATAACCCTATTTAAGCTCAGTTACACGTTTGCATTGAAAGTGACTGAGTTGTTCACTTTTCCAGTTTTTATGCGTGCAAAATGCTTTTCAGAGCGAGAAAAGCATGTTTTGACCCACAATGTGTTTTTGACCCTAACACGTGAATTATGCTCAAAACCAACGCTCTCCACTTCCAAATGGTGCGCCATGGCATAAATAACCCTATTTAAGCTCAGTTACACGTTTGCATTGAAAGTGACTGAGTTATTCACTTTTCCAGTTTTTATGCGTGCAAAATGCTTTTCAGAGCGAGAGAATCACTTTTTGACCAAAAAGGTGTTTTTGACTCTGACACGTGAATTGTGCTCAAAACAACTGCTCTTCACTTCCAAATGGTGCGCAATGGCATAAATAACCCTATTTAAGCTCAGTTACACGTTTGCATTGAAAGTGACTGAGTTGTACACTTTTCCAGTTTTTATGCGTGCAAAATGCTTTTCAGAGCGAGAAAAGCATGTTTTGACCCACAATGTGTTTTTGACCCTAACACGTGAATTATGCTCAAAACCAACGCTCTCCACTTCCAAATGGTGCGCCATGGCATAAATAACCCTATTTGAGCTCAGTTACACGTTTGCATTGAAAGTGACTGAGTTGTTCACTTTTCCAGTTTTTATGCCTGCAAAATGCTTTTCAGAGCGAGAAAAGCATGTTTTGACCCACAATGTGTTTTTGACCCTAACACGTGAATTATGCTCAAAACCAACGCTCTCCACTTCCAAATGGTGCGCCATGGCATAAATAACCCTATTTAAGCTCAGTTACACGTTTGCATTGAAAGTGACTGAGTTATTCACTTTTCCAGTTTTTATGCGTGCAAAATGCTTTTCAGAGCGAGAGAATCACTTTTTGACCAAAAAGGTATTTTTGACTCTGACACGTGAATTGTGCTCAAAACAACTGCTCTCCACTTCCAAATGGTGCGCAATGGCATAAATAACCCTATTTAAGCTCAGTTACACGTTTGCATTGAAAGTGACTGAGTTATTCACTTTTCCAGTTTTTATGCGTGCAAAATGCTTTTCAGAGCGAGAGAATCACTTTTTGACCAAAAAGGTGTTTTTGACCCTGACACGTGAATTGTGCTCAAAACAACTGCTCTTCACTTCCAAATGGTGCGCAATGGCATAAATAACCCTATTTAAGCTCAGTTACACGTTTGCATTGAAAGTGACTGAGTTGTTCACTTTTCCAGGTTTTATGCGTGCAAAATGCTTTTCAGAGCGAGAAAAGCATGTTTTGACCCACAATGTGTTTTTGACCCTGACACGTGAATTGTGCTCAAAACAACTGCTCTCCACTTCCAAATGGTGCGCAATGGCATAAATAACCCTATTTAAGCTCAGTTACACGTTTGCATTGAAAGTGACTGAGTTATTCACTTTTCCAGTTTTTATGCGTGCAAAATGCTTTTCAGAGCGAGAGAATCACTTTTTGACCAAAAAGGTGTTTTTGACCCTGACACGTGAATTGTGCTCAAAACAACTGCTCTTCACTTCCAAATGGTGCGCAATGGCATAAATAAGCCTATTTAAGCTCAGTTACACGTTTGCATTGAAAGTGACTGAGTTGTTCACTTTTCCAGTTTTTATGCGTGCAAAATGCTTTTCAGAGCGAGAAAAGCATGTTTTGACCCACAATGTGTTTTTGACCCTAACACGTGAATTATGCTCAAAACCAACGCTCTCCACTTCCAAATGGTGCGCCATGGCATAAATAACCCTATTTAAGCTCAGTTACACGTTTGCATTGAAAGTGACTGAGTTATTCACTTTTCCAGTTTTTATGCGTGCAAAATGCTTTTCAGAGCGAGAGAATCACTTTTTGACCAAAAAGGTGTTTTTGACTCTGACACGTGAATTGTGCTCAAAACAACTGCTCTCCACTTCCAAATGGTGCGCAATGGCATAAATAACCCTATTTAAGCTCAGTTACACGTTTGCATTGAAAGTGACTGAGTTATTCACTTTTCCAGTTTTTATGTGTGCAAAATGCTTTTCAGAGCGAGAGAATCACTTTTTGACCAAAAAGGTGTTTTTGACCCTGACACGTGAATTGTGCTCAAAACAACTGCTCTTCACTTCCAAATGGTGCGCAATGGCATAAATAACCCTATTTAAGCTCAGTTACACGTTTGCATTGAAAGTGACTGAGTTGTACACTTTTCCAGTTTTTATGCGTGCAAAATGCTTTTCAGAGCGAGAAAAGCATGTTTTGACCCACAATGTGTTTTTGACCCTAACACGTGAATTATGCTCAAAACCAACGCTCTCCACTTCCAAATGGTGCGCCATGGCATAAATAACCCTATTTGAGCTCAGTTACACGTTTGCATTGAAAGTGACTGAGTTGTTCACTTTTCCAGTTTTTATGCCTGCAAAATGCTTTTCAGAGCGAGAAAAGCATGTTTTGACCCACAATGTGTTTTTGACCCTAACACGTGAATTATGCTCAAAACCAACGCTCTCCACTTCCAAATGGTGCGCCATGGCATAAATACCCCTATTTAAGCTCAGTTACACGTTTGCATTGAAAGTGACTGAGTTATTCACTTTTCCAGTTTTTATGCGTGCAAAATGCTTTTCAGAGCGAGAGAATCACTTTTTGACCAAAAAGGTGTTTTTGACCCTGACACGTGAATTGTGCTCAAAACAACTGCTCTTCACTTCCAAATGGTGCGCAATGGCATAAATAACCCTATTTAAGCTCAGTTACACGTTTGCATTGAAAGTGACTGAGTTGTACACTTTTCCAGTTTTTATGCGTGCAAAATGCTTTTCAGAGCGAGAAAAGCATGTTTTGACCCACAATGTGTTTTTGACCCTGACACGTGAATTGTGCTCAAAACAACTGCTCTCCACTTCCAAATGGTGCGCAATGGCATAAATAACCCTATTTAAGCTTAGTTACACGTTTGCATTGAAAGGGACTGAGTTATCAACTTTTCCAGTTTGTATGCGTGCAAAATGCTTTTCAGAGCGAGAGAATCACTTTTTGACCAAAAAGGTGTTTTTGACCCTGACACGTGAATTGTGCTCAAAACAACTGCTCTTCACTTCCAAATGGTGCGCAATGGCATAAATAACCCTATCTAAGCTCAGTTACACGTTTGCATTGAAAGTGACTGAGTTATTCACTTTTCCAGTTTTTATGCGTGCAAAATGCTTTTCAGAGCGAGAAAAGCATGTTTTGACCCACAATGTGTTTTTGACCCTAACACGTGAATTATGCTCAAAACCAACGCTCTCCACTTCCAAATGGTGCGCAATGGCATAAATAACCCTATTTAAGCTCAGTTACACGTTTGCATTGAAAGTGACTGAGTTATTCACTTTTCCAGTTTATATGCGTGCAAAATGCTTTTCAGAGCGAGAGAATCACTTTTTGACCAAAAAGGTGTTTTTGACCCTGACACGTGAATTGTGCTCAAAACAACTGCTCTTCACTTCCAAATGGTGCGCAATGGCATAAATAACCCTATTTAAGCTCAGTTACACGTTTGCATTGAAAGTGACTGAGTTGTACACTTTTCCAGTTTTTATGCCTGCAAAATGCTTTTCAGAGCGAGAAAAGCATGTTTTGACCCACAATGTGTTTTTGACCCTAACACGTGAATTATGCTCAAAACCAACGCTCTCCACTTCCAAATGGTGCGCAATGGCATAAATAACCCTATTTAAGCTCAGTTACACGTTTGCATTGAAAGTGACTGAGTTGTTCACTTTTCCAGTTTTTATGCGTGCAAAATGCTTTTCAGAGCGAGAAAAGCATGTTTTGACCCACAATGTGTTTTTGACCCTGACACGTGAATTGTGCTCAAAACAACTGCTCTCCACTTCCAAATGGTGCGCAATGGCATAAATAACCCTATTTAAGCTCAGTTACACGTTTGCATTGAAAGTGACTGAGTTATTCACTTTTCCAGTTTTTATGCGTGCAAAATGCTTTTCAGAGCGAGAGAATCACTTTTTGACCAAAAAGGTGTTTTTGACCCTGACACGTGAATTGTGCTCAAAACAACTGCTCTTCACTTCCAAATGGTGCGCAATGGCATAAATAACCCTATTTAAGCTCAGTTACACGTTTGCATTGAAAGTGACTGAGTTGTTCACTTTTCCAGTTTTTATGCGTGCAAAATGCTTTTCAGAGCGAGAAAAGCATGTTTTGACCCACAATGTGTTTTTGACCCTAACACGTGAATTATGCTCAAAACCAACGCTCTCCACTTCCAAATGGTGCGCCATGGCATAAATAACCCTATTTAAGCTCAGTTACACGTTTGCATTGAAAGTGACTGAGTTGTTCACTTTTCCAGTTTTTATGCCTGCAAAATGCTTTTCAGAGCGAGAAAAGCATGTTTTGACCCACAATGTGTTTTTGACCCTAACACGTGAATTATGCTCAAAACCAACGCTCTCCACTTCCAAATGGTGCGCCATGGCATAAATAACCCTATTTAAGCTCAGTTACACGTTTGCATTGAAAGTGACTGAGTTATTCACTTTTCCAGTTTTTATGCGTGCAAAATGCTTTTCAGAGCGAGAGAATCACTTTTTGACCAAAAAGGTGTTTTTGACCCTGACACGTGAATTGTGCCCAAAACAACTGCTCTTCACTTCCAAATGGTGCGCAATGGCATAAATAACCCTATTTAAGCTCAGTTACACGTTTGCATTGAAAGTGACTGAGTTATTCACTTTTCCAGTTTATATGCGTGCAAAATGCTTTTCAGAGCGAGAGAATCACTTTTTGACCAAAAAGGTGTTTTTGACCCTGACACGTGAATTGTGCTCAAAACAACTGCTCTTCACTTCCAAATGGTGCGCAATGGCATAAATAACCCTATCTAAGCTCAGTTACACGTTTGCATTGAAAGTGACTGAGTTATTCACTTTTCCAGTTTTTATGCGTGCAAAATGCTTTTCAGAGCGAGAAAAGCATGTTTTGACCCACAATGTGTTTTTGACCCTAACACGTGAATTATGCTCAAAACCAACGCTCTCCACTTCCAAATGGTGCGCAATGGCATAAATAACCCTATTTAAGCTCAGTTACACGTTTGCATTGAAAGTGACTGAGTTATTCACTTTTCCAGTTTATATGCGTGCAAAATGCTTTTCAGAGCGAGAGAATCACTTTTTGACCAAAAAGGTGTTTTTGACCCTGACACGTGAATTGTGCTCAAAACAACTGCTCTTCACTTCCAAATGGTGCGCAATGGCATAAATAACCCTATTTAAGCTCAGTTACACGTTTGCATTGAAAGTGACTGAGTTGTACACTTTTCCAGTTTTTATGCCTGCAAAATGCTTTTCAGAGCGAGAAAAGCATGTTTTGACCCACAATGTGTTTTTGACCCTAACACGTGAATTATGCTCAAAACCAACGCTCTCCACTTCCAAATGGTGCGCAATGGCATAAATAACCCTATTTAAGCTCAGTTACACGTTTGCATTGAAAGTGACTGAGTTGTTCACTTTTCCAGTTTTTATGCGTGCAAAATGCTTTTCAGAGCGAGAAAAGCATGTTTTGACCCACAATGTGTTTTTGACCCTGACACGTGAATTGTGCTCAAAACAACTGCTCTCCACTTCCAAATGGTGCGCAATGGCATAAATAACCCTATTTAAGCTCAGTTACACGTTTGCATTGAAAGTGACTGAGTTATTCACTTTTCCAGTTTTTATGCGTGCAAAATGCTTTTCAGAGCGAGAGAATCACTTTTTGACCAAAAAGGTGTTTTTGACCCTGACACGTGAATTGTGCTCAAAACAACTGCTCTTCACTTCCAAATGGTGCGCAATGGCATAAATAACCCTATTTAAGCTCAGTTACACGTTTGCATTGAAAGTGACTGAGTTGTTCACTTTTCCAGTTTTTATGCGTGCAAAATGCTTTTCAGAGCGAGAAAAGCATGTTTTGACCCACAATGTGTTTTTGACCCTAACACGTGAATTATGCTCAAAACCAACGCTCTCCACTTCCAAATGGTGCGCCATGGCATAAATAACCCTATTTAAGCTCAGTTACACGTTTGCATTGAAAGTGACTGAGTTGTTCACTTTTCCAGTTTTTATGCCTGCAAAATGCTTTTCAGAGCGAGAAAAGCATGTTTTGACCCACAATTTGTTTTTGACCCTAACACGTGAATTATGCTCAAAACCAACGCTCTCCACTTCCAAATGGTGCGCCATGGCATAAATAACCCTATTTAAGCTCAGTTACACGTTTGCATTGAAAGTGACTGAGTTATTCACTTTTCCAGTTTTTATGCGTGCAAAATGCTTTTCAGAGCGAGAGAATCACTTTTTGACCAAAAAGGTATTTTTGACTCTGACACGTGAATTGTGCTCAAAACAACTGCTCTCCACTTCCAAATGGTGCGCAATGGCATAAATAACCCTATTTAAGCTCAGTTACACGTTTGCATTGAAAGTGACTGAGTTATTCACTTTTCCAGTTTTTATGCGTGCAAAATGCTTTTCAGAGCGAGAGAATCACTTTTTGACCAAAAAGGTGTTTTTGACCCTGACACGTGAATTGTGCTCAAAACAACTGCTCTTCACTTCCAAATGGTGCGCAATGGCATAAATAACCCTATTTAAGCTCAGTTACACGTTTGCATTGAAAGTGACTGAGTTGTTCACTTTTCCAGGTTTTATGCGTGCAAAATGCTTTTCAGAGCGAGAAAAGCATGTTTTGACCCACAATGTGTTTTTGACCCTGACACGTGAATTGTGCTCAAAACAACTGCTCTCCACTTCCAAATGGTGCGCAATGGCATAAATAACCCTATTTAAGCTCAGTTACACGTTTGCATTGAAAGTGACTGAGTTATTCACTTTTCCAGTTTTTATGCGTGCAAAATGCTTTTCAGAGCGAGAGAATCACTTTTTGACCAAAAAGGTGTTTTTGACCCTGACACGTGAATTGTGCTCAAAACAACTGCTCTTCACTTCCAAATGGTGCGCAATGGCATAAATAACCCTATTTAAGCTCAGTTACACGTTTGCATTGAAAGTGACTGAGTTGTTCACTTTTCCAGTTTTTATGCGTGCAAAATGCTTTTCAGAGCGAGAAAAGCATGTTTTGACCCACAATGTGTTTTTGACCCTAACACGTGAATTATGCTCAAAACCAACGCTCTCCACTTCCAAATGGTGCGCCATGGCATAAATAACCCTATTTAAGCTCAGTTACACGTTTGCATTGAAAGTGACTGAGTTGTTCACTTTTCCAGTTTTTATGCCTGCAAAATGCTTTTCAGAGCGAGAAAAGCATGTTTTGACCCACAATTTGTTTTTGACCCTAACACGTGAATTATGCTCAAAACCAACGCTCTCCACTTCCAAATGGTGCGCCATGGCATAAATAACCCTATTTAAGCTCAGTTACACGTTTGCATTGAAAGTGACTGAGTTATTCACTTTTCCAGTTTTTATGCGTGCAAAATGCTTTTCAGAGCGAGAGAATCACTTTTTGACCAAAAAGGTATTTTTGACTCTGACACGTGAATTGTGCTCAAAACAACTGCTCTCCACTTCCAAATGGTGCGCAATGGCATAAATAACCCTATTTAAGCTCAGTTACACGTTTGCATTGAAAGTGACTGAGTTATTCACTTTTCCAGTTTTTATGCGTGCAAAATGCTTTTCAGAGCGAGAGAATCACTTTTTGACCAAAAAGGTGTTTTTGACCCTGACACGTGAATTGTGCTCAAAACAACTGCTCTTCACTTCCAAATGGTGCGCAATGGCATAAATAACCCTATTTAAGCTCAGTTACACGTTTGCATTGAAAGTGACTGAGTTGTTCACTTTTCCAGGTTTTATGCGTGCAAAATGCTTTTCAGAGCGAGAAAAGCATGTTTTGACCCACAATGTGTTTTTGACCCTGACACGTGAATTGTGCTCAAAACAACTGCTCTCCACTTCCAAATGGTGCGCAATGGCATAAATAACCCTATTTAAGCTCAGTTACACGTTTGCATTGAAAGTGACTGAGTTATTCACTTTTCCAGTTTTTATGCGTGCAAAATGCTTTTCAGAGCGAGAGAATCACTTTTTGACCAAAAAGGTGTTTTTGACCCTGACACGTGAATTGTGCTCAAAACAACTGCTCTTCACTTCCAAATGGTGCGCAATGGCATAAATAAGCCTATTTAAGCTCAGTTACACGTTTGCATTGAAAGTGACTGAGTTGTTCACTTTTCCAGTTTTTATGCGTGCAAAATGCTTTTCAGAGCGAGAAAAGCATGTTTTGACCCACAATGTGTTTTTGACCCTAACACGTGAATTATGCTCAAAACCAACGCTCTCCACTTCCAAATGGTGCGCCATGGCATAAATAACCCTATTTAAGCTCAGTTACACGTTTGCATTGAAAGTGACTGAGTTATTCACTTTTCCAGTTTTTATGCGTGCAAAATGCTTTTCAGAGCGAGAGAATCACTTTTTGACCAAAAAGGTGTTTTTGACTCTGACACGTGAATTGTGCTCAAAACAACTGCTCTCCACTTCCAAATGGTGCGCAATGGCATAAATAACCCTATTTAAGCTCAGTTACACGTTTGCATTGAAAGTGACTGAGTTATTCACTTTTCCAGTTTTTATGTGTGCAAAATGCTTTTCAGAGCGAGAGAATCACTTTTTGACCAAAAAGGTGTTTTTGACCCTGACACGTGAATTGTGCTCAAAACAACTGCTCTTCACTTCCAAATGGTGCGCAATGGCATAAATAACCCTATTTAAGCTCAGTTACACGTTTGCATTGAAAGTGACTGAGTTGTACACTTTTCCAGTTTTTATGCGTGCAAAATGCTTTTCAGAGCGAGAAAAGCATGTTTTGACCCACAATGTGTTTTTGACCCTAACACGTGAATTATGCTCAAAACCAACGCTCTCCACTTCCAAATGGTGCGCCATGGCATAAATAACCCTATTTGAGCTCAGTTACACGTTTGCATTGAAAGTGACTGAGTTGTTCACTTTTCCAGTTTTTATGCCTGCAAAATGCTTTTCAGAGCGAGAAAAGCATGTTTTGACCCACAATGTGTTTTTGACCCTAACACGTGAATTATGCTCAAAACCAACGCTCTCCACTTCCAAATGGTGCGCCATGGCATAAATAACCCTATTTAAGCTCAGTTACACGTTTGCATTGAAAGTGACTGAGTTATTCACTTTTCCAGTTTTTATGCGTGCAAAATGCTTTTCAGAGCGAGAGAATCACTTTTTGACCAAAAAGGTGTTTTTGACCCTGACACGTGAATTGTGCTCAAAACAACTGCTCTTCACTTCCAAATGGTGCGCAATGGCATAAATAACCCTATTTAAGCTCAGTTACACGTTTGCATTGAAAGTGACTGAGTTGTACACTTTTCCAGTTTTTATGCGTGCAAAATGCTTTTCAGAGCGAGAAAAGCATGTTTTGACCCACAATGTGTTTTTGACCCTGACACGTGAATTGTGCTCAAAACAACTGCTCTCCACTTCCAAATGGTGCGCAATGGCATAAATAACCCTATTTAAGCTTAGTTACACGTTTGCATTGAAAGGGACTGAGTTATCAACTTTTCCAGTTTGTATGCGTGCAAAATGCTTTTCAGAGCGAGAGAATCACTTTTTGACCAAAAAGGTGTTTTTGACCCTGACACGTGAATTGTGCTCAAAACAACTGCTCTTCACTTCCAAATGGTGCGCAATGGCATAAATAACCCTATCTAAGCTCAGTTACACGTTTGCATTGAAAGTGACTGAGTTATTCACTTTTCCAGTTTTTATGCGTGCAAAATGCTTTTCAGAGCGAGAAAAGCATGTTTTGACCCACAATGTGTTTTTGACCCTGACACGTGAATTGTGCTCAAAACCAACGCTCTCCACTTCCAAATGGTGCGCCATGGCATAAA
The DNA here is from genome assembly GCF_964030765.1 of Micromesistius poutassou. NCBI lineage: Eukaryota > Metazoa > Chordata > Actinopteri > Gadiformes > Gadidae > Micromesistius > Micromesistius poutassou. The sequence goes on along the minus strand of NC_140293.1, from coordinate 7,769,471 downwards.
TAACCCTATTTAAGCTCAGTTACACGTTTGCATTGAAAGTGACTGAGTTATTCACTTTTCCAGTTTTTATGCGTGCAAAATGCTTTTCAGAGCGAGAGAATCACTTTTTGACCAAAAAGGTGTTTTTGACTCTGACACGTGAATTGTGCTCAAAACAACTGCTCTCCACTTCCAAATGGTGCGCAATGGCATAAATAACCCTATTTAAGCTCAGTTACACGTTTGCATTGAAAGTGACTGAGTTATTCACTTTTCCAGTTTTTATGTGTGCAAAATGCTTTTCAGAGCGAGAGAATCACTTTTTGACCAAAAAGGTGTTTTTGACCCTGACACGTGAATTGTGCTCAAAACAACTGCTCTTCACTTCCAAATGGTGCGCAATGGCATAAATAACCCTATTTAAGCTCAGTTACACGTTTGCATTGAAAGTGACTGAGTTGTACACTTTTCCAGTTTTTATGCGTGCAAAATGCTTTTCAGAGCGAGAAAAGCATGTTTTGACCCACAATGTGTTTTTGACCCTAACACGTGAATTATGCTCAAAACCAACGCTCTCCACTTCCAAATGGTGCGCCATGGCATAAATAACCCTATTTGAGCTCAGTTACACGTTTGCATTGAAAGTGACTGAGTTGTTCACTTTTCCAGTTTTTATGCCTGCAAAATGCTTTTCAGAGCGAGAAAAGCATGTTTTGACCCACAATGTGTTTTTGACCCTAACACGTGAATTATGCTCAAAACCAACGCTCTCCACTTCCAAATGGTGCGCCATGGCATAAATAACCCTATTTAAGCTCAGTTACACGTTTGCATTGAAAGTGACTGAGTTATTCACTTTTCCAGTTTTTATGCGTGCAAAATGCTTTTCAGAGCGAGAGAATCACTTTTTGACCAAAAAGGTGTTTTTGACCCTGACACGTGAATTGTGCTCAAAACAACTGCTCTTCACTTCCAAATGGTGCGCAATGGCATAAATAACCCTATTTAAGCTCAGTTACACGTTTGCATTGAAAGTGACTGAGTTGTACACTTTTCCAGTTTTTATGCGTGCAAAATGCTTTTCAGAGCGAGAAAAGCATGTTTTGACCCACAATGTGTTTTTGACCCTAACACGTGAATTATGCTCAAAACCAACGCTCTCCACTTCCAAATGGTGCGCCATGGCATAAATAACCCTATTTAAGCTCAGTTACACGTTTGCATTGAAAGTGACTGAGTTATTCACTTTTCCAGTTTTTATGCGTGCAAAATGCTTTTCAGAGCGAGAGAATCACTTTTTGACCAAAAAGGTGTTTTTGACCCTGACACGTGAATTGTGCTCAAAACAACTGCTCTTCACTTCCAAATGGTGCGCAATGGCATAAATAACCCTATTTAAGCTCAGTTACACGTTTGCATTGAAAGTGACTGAGTTGTTCACTTTTCCAGTTTTTATGCGTGCAAAATGCTTTTCAGAGCGAGAAAAGCATGTTTTGACCCACAATGTGTTTTTGACCCTAACACGTGAATTATGCTCAAAACCAACGCTCTCCACTTCCAAATGGTGCGCCATGGCATAAATAACCCTATTTAAGCTCAGTTACACGTTTGCATTGAAAGTGACTGAGTTATTCACTTTTCCAGTTTTTATGCGTGCAAAATGCTTTTCAGAGCGAGAGAATCACTTTTTGACCAAAAAGGTGTTTTTGACTCTGACACGTGAATTGTGCTCAAAACAACTGCTCTCCACTTCCAAATGGTGCGCAATGGCATAAATAACCCTATTTAAGCTCAGTTACACGTTTCCATTGAAAGTGACTGAGTTGTTCACTTTTCCAGGTTTTATGCGTGCAAAATGCTTTTCAGAGCGAGAAAAGCATGTTTTGACCCACAATGTGTTTTTGACCCTGACACGTGAATTGTGCTCAAAACAACTGCTCTCCACTTCCAAATGGTGCGCAATGGCATAAATAACCCTATTTAAGCTTAGTTACACGTTTGCATTGAAAGGGACTGAGTTATCAACTTTTCCAGTTTGTATGCGTGCAAAATGCTTTTCAGAGCGAGAGAATCACTTTTTGACCAAAAAGGTGTTTTTGACCCTGACACGTGAATTGTGCTCAAAACAACTGCTCTTCACTTCCAAATGGTGCGCAATGGCATAAATAACCCTATTTAAGCTCAGTTACACGTTTGCATTGAAAGTGACTGAGTTGTACACTTTTCCAGTTTTTATGCGTGCAAAATGCTTTTCAGAGCGAGAAAAGCATGTTTTGACCCACAATGTGATTTTGACCCTAACACGTGAATTATGCTCAAAACCAACGCTCTCCACTTCCAAATGGTGCGCCATGGCATAAATAACCCTATTTGAGCTCAGTTACACGTTTGCATTGAAAGTGACTGAGTTGTTCACTTTTCCAGTTTTTATGCCTGTAAAATGCTTTTCAGAGCGAGAAAAGCATGTTTTGACCCACAATGTGTTTTTGACCCTAACACGTGAATTATGCTCAAAACCAACGCTCTCCACTTCCAAATGGTGCGCCATGGCATAAATAACCCTATTTGAGCTCAGTTACACGTTTGCATTGAAAGTGACTGAGTTGTTCACCTTTCCAATTTTTATGCCTGCAAAATGCTTTTCAGAGCGAGAAAAGCATGTTTTGACCCACAATGTGTTTTTGACCCTAACACGTGAATTATGCTCAAAACCAACGCTCTCCACTTCCAAATGGTGCGCCGTGGCATAAATAACCCTATTTAAGCTCAGTTACACGTTTGCATTGAAAGTGACTGAGTTGTTCACTTTTCCAGGTTTTATGCGTGCAAAATGCTTTTCAGAGCGAGAAAAGCATGTTTTGACCCACAATGTGTTTTTGACCCTAACACGTGAATTATGCTCAAAACCAACGCTCTCCACTTCCAAATGGTGCGCCATGGCATAAATAACCCTATTTAAGCTCAGTTACACGTTTGCATTGAAAGTGACTGAGTTATTCACTTTTCCAGTTTTTATGCGTGCAAAATGCTTTTCAGAGCGAGAGAATCACTTTTTGACCAAAAAGGTGTTTTTGACTCTGACACGTGAATTGTGCTCAAAACAACTGCTCTCCACTTCCAAATGGTGCGCAATGGCATAAATAACCCTATTTAAGCTCAGTTACACGTTTGCATTGAAAGTGACTGAGTTATTCACTTTTCCAGTTTTTATGCGTGCAAAATGCTTTTCAGAGCGAGAGAATCACTTTTTGACCAAAAAGGTGTTTTTGACCCTGACACGTGAATTGTGCTCAAAACAACTGCTCTTCACTTCCAAATGGTGCGCAATGGCATAAATAACCCTATTTAAGCTCAGTTACACGTTTGCATTGAAAGTGACTGAGTTGTACACTTTTCCAGTTTTTATGCGTGCAAAATGCTTTTCAGAGCGAGAAAAGCATGTTTTGACCCACAATGTGTTTTTGACCCTAACACGTGAATTATGCTCAAAACCAACGCTCTCCACTTCCAAATGGTGCGCCATGGCATAAATAACCCTATTTGAGCTCAGTTACACGTTTGCATTGAAAGTGACTGAGTTGTTCACTTTTCCAGTTTTTATGCCTGCAAAATGCTTTTCAGAGCGAGAAAAGCATGTTTTGACCCACAATGTGTTTTTGACCCTAACACGTGAATTATGCTCAAAACCAACGCTCTCCACTTCCAAATGGTGCGCCATGGCATAAATAACCCTATTTAAGCTCAGTTACACGTTTGCATTGAAAGTGACTGAGTTATTCACTTTTCCAGTTTTTATGCGTGCAAAATGCTTTTCAGAGCGAGAGAATCACTTTTTGACCAAAAAGGTGTTTTTGACCCTGACACGTGAATTGTGCTCAAAACAACTGCTCTTCACTTCCAAATGGTGCGCAATGGCATAAATAACCCTATTTAAGCTCAGTTACACGTTTGCATTGAAAGTGACTGAGTTGTTCACTTTTCCAGTTTTTATGCGTGCAAAATGCTTTTCAGAGCGAGAAAAGCATGTTTTGACCCACAATGTGTTTTTGACCCTAACACGTGAATTTGTCAGGGTTGGGACAAGGGGGGTGTAGACTCAAGCGCAGAGATGGGTTAATTTAGTGGTATTTATTGTACCAAGTCCAAAGGGCAAACACACAGAAGATCAGAGGAGTTCAAAGGTCAAAAAGTCTAACAAAGGCAGAATTCCAAAAAGCAAAAGAAAACTAAACATAGGTAGACTCTTGGTCAAAAAATACAAAGAGTTCAAAGCGTCGTACTAAAGGGCAAATCCGAGTGGGTAATCCAGAGAACAGGCAGGGGGGTCAAAACACAGTGAATCAATAATAATTATCTTTCCAAGGCTAAGCTCACGTCAGAGTACAAGGTGACACAACAAAGACTAAGCACAGATCATTGTCAGAGGGAGGGCTTAAATACATGGCTTGATTGGTCATGTGACAGGGGAAACGAGACACAGGTGTCAGGAGTAATTAGGGCTGCAGGGGAACAGGAAATACCTAAATAGCATATGTGCGGCCACTAGGGGCCGCCAGAGTTCAAAATGCCAATAAATATCACATAACCATGACAGGACCCCTTCCCCTAGGAACGTCTCCTGACGTTCCCAGGGCGGTCAGGGTGAGCGGCATGAAAGTCCTTTCGGAGGTCTGTATCGAGGACGTCCCGTGCTGGAATCCAGGTACGTTCCTCTGGACCGTATCCTTCCCAGTCAATCAAGTACTGCAACCTGCCACGAACCTGACGGGAATCCACAATACGGCGGACGGTGAAGGCTGGTTGGCCTCCAATAACACGGGGGGGGGGGGTGTTTCAGGGGCAGGGGCAAGAGGGGAAGTGAATACAGGGCGTAATAGGGACACATGGAAGGTGGGGTTTATTTTAAGGGAGCGAGGCAACTGGAGGCGGTAACACACAGGATTAATTCTTTGGACCACCTTGAAGGGGCCCACATAGCGAGGAGCCAACTTGCGGGATTCCACCCGCAGTGGGAGGTCCTTGGCGGCCAGCCAAACCCTTTGACCAGGGCGGAAGCTGGGGGCTGGCCTCCGAAGCCGGTTAGCTTGGCGCTGGTTCCTTTTGGAGGTCTGCAGGAGAGCCTGTCTGACCTTTTTCCAGGTCCTTTTACACCGTCTCACGAACTGTAGCGCTGACGGGACACTCACATCCGTCTCCTCCTCAGGAAACAGAGGTGGCTGAAAACCAAACTGGCACTGGAATGGAGACATGGCAGTAGATGTGGACTTGAGTGTGTTGTGGGCGTACTCAGCCCAAGGCAGCCGGGAACTCCAGGACGATGGGTTGCCAGCCACTAGACTCCTCAGGGATGCCTCCAGCTCCTGGTTGACCCTCTCAGTTTGCCCATTGGACTGGGGATGGAACCCGGATGTGAGGCTGGCCGTGGCTCCAATTAGTTTACAGAAGGCTCGCCACACCCGGGAGGTGAACTGAGGACCCCTGTCGGACACAATGTCTTGGGGAAGCCCATAGACTCGGAAAACATGTTCAAACATTAGTTTAGCAGTTTGAAGAGCAGAGGGTAACTTTGACAAGGCAATAAAGCGACAGGACTTAGAGAACCTGTCTACCACTACTAGAATAACTGTGTTACCTTCAGAGGAGGGGAGACCAGTAATGAAGTCCACTGACAGGTGTGACCAAGGACGACCAGGAACAGGGAGAGGGTGGAGGAGACCTTGAGGACGTTGATGCTGTGTCTTACTTTGAACACAGACAGTGCATGCTGCCACAAACGACTTGACGTCCTTCTCCATCTCCGGCCACCAGAAACGTCTCTTCAAAAACTCCAGAGTCCTTTGACGGCCAGGATGTACAGCCAGGCAGGAAGAGTGCCCCCACTGTAAAACTTTGGACCTCACCCTCTGGGGAACAAAAAGACGATCAGGTGGACCCCTTCCAGGTCCTGGATCCTGCTGGAGAGCGCTCCTGACCTCGGCCTCAATGCCCCAGCGGATCGGAGCCACAATCCTAGAGCTGGGGATAATGGGACCCTTGTCTTCCTCGGCACCGAGGGCCTCAAACTGTCTGGATAGAGCATCTGGTTTCTTGTTCTTGGTGCCTGGTCGGTATGAGATGGTGAAGTTGAACCGGGTAAAAAAAAGTGCCCACCGAGCCTGGCGGGGATTCAATCTCTTGGCCTGTTTTAAATATTCCAGATTTTTATGGTCGGTCCAGACTAAGAACGGATCTTGGGTCCCCTCCAGCCAATGTCTCCACTCCTCTAATGCCATCTTGACAGCCAATAGCTCTCTGTCCCCAACATCATATCGAGCCTCAGTGGGGGATAGGCGACGAGAGTAAAATGCACAAGGATGCAACTTCCCATCGGAGACACGCTGGGAAAGAATTGCACCAACCCCCACATTGGATGCATCCACCTCAACCACGAAAGGCAGAGCGGGATCTGGCAGACAAAGGATAGGTGCAGACAAAAAACGCTCCTTGAGTAGTCTGAACGCCTCTTCCGCCTGAGGAGTCCATATGAATGGCACACCACCCTTAGTGAGGGCAGAGATTGGCTCAGCTACAGTGCCAAAGTTCCTAATGAATTTCCTGTAGAAGTTGGCAAATCCCAGGAACCGCTGGACCTCTTTGACAGACCTAGGGGATGCCCAGTCCCTAATAGCCTGAGTCTTCACAGGATCCATTTGAACACGTCCTTCCTTCAAGATGAAGCCTAGAAAAGTCACCTCAGACGCATGGAATTCACATTTCTCCGGCTTAACAAACAGGTGGTTCTTCAGCAGCCTCAGTAAAACCTGCCGGACATGGTGACGGTGATCTGAAAGGGACTTAGAAAAAATCAAAATATCGTCAAGGTAGACAAAAACAAAGTGGTTAATCATATCTCTGAGGACATCATTAATAAGGGCTTGGAACACTGCAGGTGCATTAGTAAGACCAAATGGCATAACTTGATACTCGTAGTGCCCTGTTGGAGTGTTGAAAGCGGTCTTCCATTCATCGCCCTCGCGGATGCGTATGAGGTGGTACGCATTTCTCAAGTCGAGCTTGGTGAAGAACTTTGCCCCCTGGAGCAAATCAAAGGCAGTAGACATTAGTGGCAGAGGATAGCGATTACGGATGGTGATCTTGTTTAGAGCCCGATAGTCTATGCAGGGTCGAAGCCCTCCATCCTTCTTGCCCACAAAGAAGAATCCAGCCCCGGCTGGAGAGGTGGAGGGTCGAATAAATCCAGTAGCCAGGGCCTCTTTAATGTATTTGTCCATGGCCTCACGTTCTGGCAAAGACAGGGAGAAAATACGCCCACGGGAAGGGCTGGTGCCAGACAAAAGCTCAATGCTACAGTCATAGGGCCTGTGAGGGGGCAGTGTAGATGCTCTTACCCTACTGAAGACTTCTTTCAGGTCCAAATATTCAACGGGAACTTGAGCTAGCTCCAAGGCATCAACAGGTTCCACCAGTGGTCGGGCCGAACTCGGCAGGAGACACGTGGCATGGCAAGTGGGTCCCCACTCACGAATAGTTCCAGTGGCCCAATCAATACAGGGATTGTGCCGATTCAGCCATGGAAAACCAAGAACCACAGGAAACCCGGGTGAGTCAATCAGGTAGAGGGTAATTTCTTCCCGATGAATGTCTGATTGGAGTCTCAGGGGAGAGGTGGCAACAGTCACTCTTCCTTTACCTAAGGAGCGACCATCAAGGGCAGAGATAACAAAGGGAGGATTAACTGTAATCTGGGGCACCTGCAGGCGTCGGGCTACATTAATGTCCATAAAATTTCCAGCAGCGCCGGAGTCGATGAAGGCCTGAAAGGTGTGTCGCTGCTCTCCCCATGATAGGCATACCGGTAAGAATACTCCTGCACCCGGGGAGTCGGGAGAGAATGTTGCCCCGGTCATAATTCTCCCTAATCTTGACGGGGCCGGCCATTTCCCGGGCAGTCAGGACAAGAGGTTCGCAGGTGGCCTGCCTTACCACAATAATAGCATAGCCCCTCTCTTCTACGGCGATCCCTTTCAGATTGAGAGAGGCGGGTTCCTCCAATTAGCATGGGCTCAGGATCACTGGACGATGTGGAGGCAGGACTCCAGGATGGAGCTGGAACATCAGCCGACCTTCGGACGTGAGGTTGGGTGCGATGGCGCTCACGCAGGCGGTTGTCTAGCTGAATAGCCAGGGAGACCAATGTCTCAAGGTCATTGGGTGTCTCCACGGTAGCCAACCCATCCTTCAGGACATCAGACAGCCCATCATAGAAGGCTGAGATTAGAGCCGGCTCGTTCCACCCACTATCAGCTGCCAGGGTTCTGAAAGTAATTGCATAGTCAGCAGCACTGCCTAGTTCTTGTCGAAGTTTAAGAAGCCTTTTGGCTGCCTCCTGGCCAACTGCTGACCGGTCGAAGACACGCAACATTTCTTCATGGAAATTTGCATAGTTAGAGCAGATAGCGCCCTGTTGACCCCAGATAGCAGTCGCCCAGGCCAGAGCCTTGTCAGTCACTAGGGTGATTAAGTAAGCTATTCGAGATCGATCACTGGGATACATTGAGGGCTGTAGTTCAAATGCCAAACCACATTGTGTCAAAAAGCCTCTGCACCCACCTGGGTTCCCATCATATCTCTGTGGTGCGGGCAGTCTTGGTTCATGACTAGGTGGTGCAGGGGACGGTACCGGAGTTGGATTGGGAGCAGGTGCTGGAGATGGTAGATCCCCGATCCTCCGTACTTCCGTCAGTATATCTTGTAGAGCTTGGTCGTGTTGTTGGACCCGTTGCCGCTGATCGGCCAAGACTCGGGCATGGGTGTCCATGGTAGCTCCGAAGCTGTTGAGGGTAGCCATGATGCGTTCGAGATCCGATGAATCCTGGGGGGCTGTGTCCGAGGTCCCTGCTGAGTCATCCATTGGCTTAGTCTTTCTGTCAGGGTTGGGACAAGGGGGGTGTAGACTCAAGCGCAGAGATGGGTTAATTTAGTGGTATTTATTGTACCAAGTCCAAAGGGCAAACACACAGAAGATCAGAGGAGTTCAAAGGTCAAAAAGTCTAACAAAGGCAGAATTCCAAAAAGCAAAAGAAAACTAAACATAGGTAGACTCTTGGTCAAAAAATACAAAGAGTTCAAAGCGTCGTACTAAAGGGCAAATCCGAGTGGGTAATCCAGAGAACAGGCAGGGGGGTCAAAACACAGTGAATCAATAATAATTATCTTTCCAAGGCTAAGCTCACGTCAGAGTACAAGGTGACACAACAAAGACTAAGCACAGATCATTGTCAGAGGGAGGGCTTAAATACATGGCTTGATTGGTCATGTGACAGGGGAAACGAGACACAGGTGTCAGGAGTAATTAGGGCTGCAGGGGAACAGGAAATACCTAAATAGCATATGTGCGGCCACTAGGGGCCGCCAGAGTTCAAAATGCCAATAAATATCACATAACCATGACAGAATTATGCTCAAAACCAACGCTCTCCACTTCCAAATGGTGCGCCATGGCATAAATAACCCTATTTAAGCTCAGTTACACGTTTGCATTGAAAGTGACTGAGTTATTCACTTTTCCAGTTTTTATGCGTGCAAAATGCTTTTCAGAGCGAGAGAATCACTTTTTGACCAAAAAGGTGTTTTTGACTCTGACACGTGAATTGTGCTCAAAACAACTGCTCTCCACTTCCAAATGGTGCGCAATGACATAAATAACCCTATTTAAGCTCAGTTACACGTTTGCATTGAAAGTGACTGAGTTATTCACTTTTCCAGTTTTTATGCGTGCAAAATGCTTTTCAGAGCGAGAGAATCACTTTTTGACCAAAAAGGTGTTTTTGACCCTGACACGTGAATTGTGCTCAAAACAACTGCTCTTCACTTCCAAATGGTGCGCAATGGCATAAATAACCCTATTTAAGCTCAGTTACACGTTTGCATTGAAAGTGACTGAGTTGTACACTTTTCCAGTTTTTATGCGTGCAAAATGCTTTTCAGAGCGAGAAAAGCATGTTTTGACCCACAATGTGTTTTTGACCCTAACACGTGAATTATGCTCAAAACCAACGCTCTCCACTTCCAAATGGTGCGCCATGGCATAAATAACCCTATTTAAGCTCAGTTACACGTTTGCATTGAAAGTGACTGAGTTATTCACTTTTCCAGTTTTTATGCGTGCAAAATGCTTTTCAGAGCGAGAGAATCACTTTTTGACCAAAAAGGTATTTTTGACTCTGACACGTGAATTGTGCTCAAAACAACTGCTCTCCACTTCCAAATGGTGCGCAATGGCATAAATAACCCTATTTAAGCTCAGTTACACGTTTGCATTGAAAGTGACTGAGTTATTCACTTTTCCAGTTTTTATGCGTGCAAAATGCTTTTCAGAGCGAGAGAATCACTTTTTGACCAAAAAGGTGTTTTTGACCCTGACACGTGAATTGTGCTCAAAACAACTGCTCTTCACTTCCAAATGGTGCGCAATGGCATAAATAACCCTATTTAAGCTCAGTTACACGTTTGCATTGAAAGTGACTGAGTTGTTCACTTTTCCAGGTTTTATGCGTGCAAAATGCTTTTCAGAGCGAGAAAAGCATGTTTTGACCCACAATGTGTTTTTGACCCTGACACGTGAATTGTGCTCAAAACAACTGCTCTCCACTTCCAAATGGTGCGCAATGGCATAAATAACCCTATTTAAGCTCAGTTACACGTTTGCATTGAAAGTGACTGAGTTGTTCACTTTTCCAGTTTTTATGCGTGCAAAATGCTTTTCAGAGCGAGAAAAGCATGTTTTGACCCACAATGTGTTTTTGACCCTAACACGTGAATTATGCTCAAAACCAACGCTCTCCACTTCCAAATGGTGCGCCATGGCATAAATAACCCTATTTAAGCTCAGTTACACGTTTGCATTGAAAGTGACTGAGTTATTCACTTTTCCAGTTTTTATGCGTGCAAAATGCTTTTCAGAGCGAGAGAATCACTTTTTGACCAAAAAGGTGTTTTTGACTCTGACACGTGAATTGTGCTCAAAACAACTGCTCTCCACTTCCAAATGGTGCGCAATGGCATAAATAACCCTATTTAAGCTCAGTTACACGTTTGCATTGAAAGTGACTGAGTTATTCACTTTTCCAGTTTTTATGCGTGCAAAATGCTTTTCAGAGCGAGAGAATCACTTTTTGACCAAAAAGGTGTTTTTGACCCTGACACGTGAATTGTGCTCAAAACAACTGCTCTTCACTTCCAAATGGTGCGCAATGGCATAAATAACCCTATTTAAGCTCAGTTACACGTTTGCATTGAAAGTGACTGAGTTGTACACTTTTCCAGTTTTTATGCGTGCAAAATGCTTTTCAGAGCGAGAAAAGCATGTTTTGACCCACAATGTGTTTTTGACCCTAACACGTGAATTATGCTCAAAACCAACGCTCTCCACTTCCAAATGGTGCGCCATGGCATAAATAACCCTATTTGAGCTCAGTTACACGTTTGCATTGAAAGTGACTGAGTTGTTCACTTTTCCAGTTTTTATGCCTGCAAAATGCTTTTCAGAGCGAGAAAAGCATGTTTTGACCCACAATGTGTTTTTGACCCTAACACGTGAATTATGCTCAAAACCAACGCTCTCCACTTCCAAATGGTGCGCCATGGCATAAATAACCCTATTTAAGCTCAGTTACACGTTTGCATTGAAAGTGACTGAGTTATTCACTTTTCCAGTTTTTATGCGTGCAAAATGCTTTTCAGAGCGAGAGAATCACTTTTTGACCAAAAAGGTGTTTTTGACTCTGACACGTGAATTGTGCTCAAAACAACTGCTCTCCACTTCCAAATGGTGCGCAATGGCATAAATAACCCTATTTAAGCTCAGTTACACGTTTGCATTGAAAGTGACTGAGTTGTTCACTTTTCCAGTTTTTATGCGTGCAAAATGCTTTTCAGAGCGAGAGAATCACTTTTTGACCAAAAAGGTGTTTTTGACTCTGACACGTGAATTGTGCTCAAAACAACTGCTCTCCACTTCCAAATGGTGCGCAATGGCATAAATAACCCTATTTAAGCTCAGTTACACGTTTGCATTGAAAGTGACTGAGTTATTCACTTTTCCAGTTTTTATGCGTGCAAAATGCTTTTCAGAGCGAGAGAATCACTTTTTGACCAAAAAGGTGTTTTTGACTCTGACACGTGAATTGTGCTCAAAACAACTGCTCTCCACTTCCAAATGGTGCGCAATGGCATAAATAACCCTATTTAAGCTCAGTTACACGTTTGCATTGAAAGTGACTGAGTTATTCACTTTTCCAGTTTTTATGCGTGCAAAATGCTTTTCAGAGCGAGAAAAGCATGTTTTGACCCACAATGTGTTTTTGACCCTAACACGTGAATTATGCTCAAAACCAACGCTCTCCACTTCCAAATGGTGCGCAATGGCATAAATAACCCTATTTAAGCTCAGTTACACGTTTGCATTGAAAGTGACTGAGTTATTCACTTTTCCAGTTTTTATGCGTGCAAAATGCTTTTCAGAGCGAGAAAAGCATGTTTTGACCCACAATGTGTTTTTGACCCTGACACGTGAATTGTGCTCAAAACAACTGCTCTCCACTTCCAAATGGTGCGCAATGGCATAAATAACCCTATTTAAGCTTAGTTACACGTTTGCATTGAAAGGGACTGAGTTATCAACTTTTCCAGTTTGTATGCGTGCAAAATGCTTTTCAGAGCGAGAGAATCACTTTTTGACCAAAAAGGTGTTTTTGACCCTGACACGTGAATTGTGCTCAAAACAACTGCTCTTCACTTCCAAATGGTGCGCAATGGCATAAATAACCCTATCTAAGCTCAGTTACACGTTTGCATTGAAAGTGACTGAGTTATTCACTTTTCCAGTTTTTATGCGTGCAAAATGCTTTTCAGAGCGAGAAAAGCATGTTTTGACCCACAATGTGTTTTTGACCCTAACACGTGAATTATGCTCAAAACCAACGCTCTCCACTTCCAAATGGTGCGCAATGGCATAAATAACCCTATTTAAGCTCAGTTACACGTTTGCATTGAAAGTGACTGAGTTATTCACTTTTCCAGTTTATATGCGTGCAAAATGCTTTTCAGAGCGAGAGAATCACTTTTTGACCAAAAAGGTGTTTTTGACCCTGACACGTGAATTGTGCTCAAAACAACTGCTCTTCACTTCCAAATGGTGCGCAATGGCATAAATAACCCTATTTAAGCTCAGTTACACGTTTGCATTGAAAGTGACTGAGTTGTACACTTTTCCAGTTTTTATGCCTGCAAAATGCTTTTCAGAGCGAGAAAAGCATGTTTTGACCCACAATGTGTTTTTGACCCTGACACGTGAATTGTGCTCAAAACAACTGCTCTTCACTTCCAAATGGTGCGCAATGGCATAAATAACCCTATCTAAGCTCAGTTACACGTTTGCATTGAAAGTGACTGAGTTATTCACTTTTCCAGTTTTTATGCGTGCAAAATGCTTTTCAGAGCGAGAAAAGCATGTTTTGACCCACAATGTGTTTTTGACCCTAACACGTGAATTATGCTCAAAACCAACGCTCTCCACTTCCAAATGGTGCGCAATGGCATAAATAACCCTATTTAAGCTCAGTTACACGTTTGCATTGAAAGTGACTGAGTTATTCACTTTTCCAGTTTATATGCGTGCAAAATGCTTTTCAGAGCGAGAGAATCACTTTTTGACCAAAAAGGTGTTTTTGACCCTGACACGTGAATTGTGCTCAAAACAACTGCTCTTCACTTCCAAATGGTGCGCAATGGCATAAATAACCCTATTTAAGCTCAGTTACACGTTTGCATTGAAAGTGACTGAGTTGTACACTTTTCCAGTTTTTATGCCTGCAAAATGCTTTTCAGAGCGAGAAAAGCATGTTTTGACCCACAATGTGTTTTTGACCCTAACACGTGAATTATGCTCAAAACCAACGCTCTCCACTTCCAAATGGTGCGCAATGGCATAAATAACCCTATTTAAGCTCAGTTACACGTTTGCATTGAAAGTGACTGAGTTGTTCACTTTTCCAGTTTTTATGCGTGCAAAATGCTTTTCAGAGCGAGAAAAGCATGTTTTGACCCACAATGTGTTTTTGACCCTAACACGTGAATTAGGCTCAAAACCAACGCTCTCCACTTCCAAATGGTGCGCCATGGCATAAATAACCCTATTTAAGCTCAGTTACACGTTTGCATTGAAAGTGACTGAGTTGTTCACTTTTCCAGGTTTTATGCGTGCAAAATGCTTTTCAGAGCGAGAGAATCACTTTTTGACCAAAAAGGTGTTTTTGACCCTGACACGTGAATTGTGCTCAAAACAACTGCTCTTCACTTCCAAATGGTGCGCAATGGCATAAATAACCCTATTTAAGCTCAGTTACACGTTTGCATTGAAAGTGACTGAGTTGTACACTTTTCCAGTTTTTATGCCTGCAAAATGCTTTTCAGAGCGAGAAAAGCATGTTTTGACCCACAATGTGTTTTTGACCCTGACACGTGAATTGTGCTCAAAACAACTGCTCTTCACTTCCAAATGGTGCGCAATGGCATAAATAACCCTATCTAAGCTCAGTTACACGTTTGCATTGAAAGTGACTGAGTTATTCACTTTTCCAGTTTTTATGCGTGCAAAATGCTTTTCAGAGCGAGAAAAGCATGTTTTGACCCACAATGTGTTTTTGACCCTAACACGTGAATTATGCTCAAAACCAACGCTCTCCACTTCCAAATGGTGCGCAATGGCATAAATAACCCTATTTAAGCTCAGTTACACGTTTGCATTGAAAGTGACTGAGTTATTCACTTTTCCAGTTTATATGCGTGCAAAATGCTTTTCAGAGCGAGAGAATCACTTTTTGACCAAAAAGGTGTTTTTGACCCTGACACGTGAATTGTGCTCAAAACAACTGCTCTTCACTTCCAAATGGTGCGCAATGGCATAAATAACCCTATTTAAGCTCAGTTACACGTTTGCATTGAAAGTGACTGAGTTGTACACTTTTCCAGTTTTTATGCCTGCAAAATGCTTTTCAGAGCGAGAAAAGCATGTTTTGACCCACAATGTGTTTTTGACCCTAACACGTGAATTATGCTCAAAACCAACGCTCTCCACTTCCAAATGGTGCGCAATGGCATAAATAACCCTATTTAAGCTCAGTTACACGTTTGCATTGAAAGTGACTGAGTTGTTCACTTTTCCAGTTTTTATGCGTGCAAAATGCTTTTCAGAGCGAGAAAAGCATGTTTTGACCCACAATGTGTTTTTGACCCTAACACGTGAATTAGGCTCAAAACCAACGCTCTCCACTTCCAAATGGTGCGCCATGGCATAAATAACCCTATTTAAGCTCAGTTACACGTTTGCATTGAAAGTGACTGAGTTGTTCACTTTTCCAGGTTTTATGCGTGCAAAATGCTTTTCAGAGCGAGAAAAGCATGTTTTGACCCACAATGTGTTTTTGACCCTGACACGTGAATTGTGCTCAAAACAACTGCTCTCCACTTCCAAATGGTGCGCAATGGCATAAATAACCCTATTTAAGCTCAGTTACACGTTTGCATTGAAAGTGACTGAGTTATTCACTTTTCCAGTTTTTATGCGTGCAAAATGCTTTTCAGAGCGAGAGAATCACTTTTTGACCAAAAAGGTGTTTTTGACCCTGACACGTGAATTGTGCTCAAAACAACTGCTCTTCACTTCCAAATGGTGCGCAATGGCATAAATAACCCTATTTAAGCTCAGTTACACGTTTGCATTGAAAGTGACTGAGTTGTTCACTTTTCCAGTTTTTATGCGTGCAAAATGCTTTTCAGAGCGAGAAAAGCATGTTTTGACCCACAATGTGTTTTTGACCCTAACACGTGAATTATGCTCAAAACCAACGCTCTCCACTTCCAAATGGTGCGCCATGGCATAAATAACCCTATTTAAGCTCAGTTACACGTTTGCATTGAAAGTGACTGAGTTATTCACTTTTCCAGTTTTTATGCGTGCAAAATGCTTTTCAGAGCGAGAGAATCACTTTTTGACCAAAAAGGTGTTTTTGACCCTGACACGTGAATTGTGCTCAAAACAACTGCTCTTCACTTCCAAATGGCGCGCAATGGCATAAATAACCCTATTTAAGCTCAGTTACACGTTTGCATTGAAAGTGACTGAGTTGTTCACTTTTCCAGTTTTTATGCGTGCAAAATGCTTTTCAGAGCGAGAAAAGCATGTTTTGACCCACAATGTGTTTTTGACCCTAACACGTGAATTATGCTCAAAACCAACGCTCTCCACTTCCAAATGGTGCGCCATGGCATAAATAACCCTATTTAAGCTCAGTTACACGTTTGCATTGAAAGTGACTGAGTTATTCACTTTTCCAGTTTTTATGCGTGCAAAATGCTTTTCAGAGCGAGAGAATCACTTTTTGACCAAAAAGGTGTTTTTGACTCTGACACGTGAATTGTGCTCAAAACAACTGCTCTCCACTTCCAAATGGTGCGCAATGGCATAAATAACCCTATTTAAGCTCAGTTACACGTTTGCATTGAAAGTGACTGAGTTATTCACTTTTCCAGTTTTTATGCGTGCAAAATGCTTTTCAGAGCGAGAGAATCACTTTTTGACCAAAAAGGTGTTTTTGACCCTGACACGTGAATTGTGCTCAAAACAACTGCTCTTCACTTCCAAATGGTGCGCAATGGCATAAATAACCCTATTTAAGCTCAGTTACACGTTTGCATTGAAAGTGACTGAGTTGTACACTTTTCCAGTTTTTATGCGTGCAAAATGCTTTTCAGAGCGAGAAAAGCATGTTTTGACCCACAATGTGTTTTTGACCCTAACACGTGAATTATGCTCAAAACCAACGCTCTCCACTTCCAAATGGTGCGCCATGGCATAAATAACCCTATTTGAGCTCAGTTACACGTTTGCATTGAAAGTGACTGAGTTGTTCACTTTTCCAGTTTTTATGCCTGCAAAATGCTTTTCAGAGCGAGAAAAGCATGTTTTGACCCACAATGTGTTTTTGACCCTAACACGTGAATTATGCTCAAAACCAACGCTCTCCACTTCCAAATGGTGCGCCATGGCATAAATAACCCTATTTAAGCTCAGTTACACGTTTGCATTGAAAGTGACTGAGTTATTCACTTTTCCAGTTTTTATGCGTGCAAAATGCTTTTCAGAGCGAGAGAATCACTTTTTGACCAAAAAGGTGTTTTTGACCCTGACACGTGAATTGTGCTCAAAACAACTGCTCTTCACTTCCAAATGGTGCGCAATGGCATAAATAACCCTATTTAAGCTCAGTTACACGTTTGCATTGAAAGTGACTGAGTTGTTCACTTTTCCAGTTTTTATGCGTGCAAAATGCTTTTCAGAGCGAGAAAAGCATGTTTTGACCCACAATGTGTTTTTGACCCTAACACGTGAATTATGCTCAAAACCAACGCTCTCCACTTCCAAATGGTGCGCCATGGCATAAATAACCCTATTTAAGCTCAGTTACACGTTTGCATTGAAAGTGACTGAGTTATTCACTTTTCCAGTTTTTATGCGTGCAAAATGCTTTTCAGAGCGAGAGAATCACTTTTTGACCAAAAAGGTGTTTTTGACTCTGACACGTGAATTGTGCTCAAAACAACTGCTCTCCACTTCCAAATGGTGCGCAATGGCATAAATAACCCTATTTAAGCTCAGTTACACGTTTGCATTGAAAGTGACTGAGTTATTCACTTTTCCAGTTTTTATGCGTGCAAAATGCTTTTCAGAGCGAGAGAATCACTTTTTGACCAAAAAGGTGTTTTTGACCCTGACACGTGAATTGTGCTCAAAACAACTGCTCTTCACTTCCAAATGGTGCGCAATGGCATAAATAACCCTATTTAAGCTCAGTTACACGTTTGCATTGAAAGTGACTGAGTTGTACACTTTTCCAGTTTTTATGCGTGCAAAATGCTTTTCAGAGCGAGAAAAGCATGTTTTGACCCACAATGTGTTTTTGACCCTAACACGTGAATTATGCTCAAAACCAACGCTCTCCACTTCCAAATGGTGCGCCATGGCATAAATAACCCTATTTGAGCTCAGTTACACGTTTGCATTGAAAGTGACTGAGTTGTTCACTTTTCCAGTTTTTATGCCTGCAAAATGCTTTTCAGAGCGAGAAAAGCATGTTTTGACCCACAATGTGTTTTTGACCCTAACACGTGAATTATGCTCAAAACCAACGCTCTCCACTTCCAAATGGTGCGCCATGGCATAAATAACCCTATTTAAGCTCAGTTACACGTTTGCATTGAAAGTGACTGAGTTATTCACTTTTCCAGTTTTTATGCGTGCAAAATGCTTTTCAGAGCGAGAGAATCACTTTTTGACCAAAAAGGTGTTTTTGACCCTGACACGTGAATTGTGCTCAAAACAACTGCTCTTCACTTCCAAATGGTGCGCAATGGCATAAATAACCCTATTTAAGCTCAGTTACACGTTTGCATTGAAAGTGACTGAGTTGTTCACTTTTCCAGTTTTTATGCGTGCAAAATGCTTTTCAGAGCGAGAAAAGCATGTTTTGACCCACAATGTGTTTTTGACCCTAACACGTGAATTATGCTCAAAACCAACGCTCTCCACTTCCAAATGGTGCGCCATGGCATAAATAACCCTATTTAAGCTCAGTTACACGTTTGCATTGAAAGTGACTGAGTTATTCACTTTTCCAGTTTTTATGCGTGCAAAATGCTTTTCAGAGCGAGAGAATCACTTTTTGACCAAAAAGGTGTTTTTGACTCTGACACGTGAATTGCGCTCAAAACAACTGCTCTCCACTTCCAAATGGTGCGCAATGGCATAAATAACCCTATTTAAGCTCAGTTACACGTTTGCATTGAAAGTGACTGAGTTATTCACTTTTCCAGTTTTTATGCGTGCAAAATGCTTTTCAGAGCGAGAGAATCACTTTTTGACCAAAAAGGTGTTTTTGACCCTGACACGTGAATTGTGCTCAAAACAACTGCTCTTCACTTCCAAATGGTGCGCAATGGCATAAATAACCCTATTTAAGCTCAGTTACACGTTTGCATTGAAAGTGACTGAGTTGTACACTTTTCCAGTTTTTATGCCTGCAAAATGCTTTTCAGAGCGAGAAAAGCATGTTTTGACCCACAATGTGTTTTTGACCCTAACACGTGAATTATGCTCAAAACCAACGCTCTCCACTTCCAAATGGTGCGCCATGGCATAAATAACCCTATTTGAGCTCAGTTACACGTTTGCATTGAAAGTGACTGAGTTGTTCACTTTTCCAGTTTTTATGCCTGCAAAATGCTTTTCAGAGCGAGAAAAGCATGTTTTGACCCACAATGTGTTTTTGACCCTAACACGTGAATTATGCTCAAAACCAACGCTCTCCACTTCCAAATGGTGCGCCATGGCATAAATAACCCTATTTAAGCTCAGTTACACGTTTGCATTGAAAGTGACTGAGTTATTCACTTTTCCAGTTTTTATGCATGCAAAATGCTTTTCAGAGCGAGAGAATCACTTTTTGACCAAAAAGGTGTTTTTGACCCTGACACGTGAATTGTGCTCAAAACAACTGCTCTTCACTTCCAAATGGTGCGCAATGGCATAAATAACCCTATTTAAGCTCAGTTACACGTTTGCATTGAAAGTGACTGAGTTGTTCACTTTTCCAGTTTTTATGCGTGCAAAATGCTTTTCAGAGCGAGAAAAGCATGTTTTGACCCACAATGTGTTTTTGACCCTAACACGTGAATTATGCTCAAAACCAACGCTCTCCACTTCCAAATGGTGCGCCATGGCATAAATAACCCTATTTAAGCTCAGTTACACGTTTGCATTGAAAGTGACTGAGTTATTCACTTTTCCAGTTTTTATGCGTGCAAAATGCTTTTCAGAGCGAGAGAATCACTTTTTGACCAAAAAGGTGTTTTTGACTCTGACACGTGAATTGTGCTCAAAACAACTGCTCTCCACTTCCAAATGGTGCGCAATGGCATAAATAACCCTATTTAAGCTCAGTTACACGTTTGCATTGAAAGTGACTGAGTTATTCACTTTTCCAGTTTTTATGCGTGCAAAATGCTTTTCAGAGCGAGAAAAGCATGTTTTGACCCACAATGTGTTTTTGACCCTAACACGTGAATTATGCTCAAAACCAACGCTCTCCATTTCCAAATGGTGCGCAATGGCATAAATAACCCTATTTAAGCTCAGTTACACGTTTGCATTGAAAGTGACTGAGTTATTCACTTTTCCAGTTTTTATGCGTGCAAAATGCTTTTCAGAGCGAGAAAAGCATGTTTTGACCCACAATGTGTCTTTGACCCTGACACGTGAATTGTGCTCAAAACAACTGCTCTCCACTTCCAAATGGTGCGCAATGGCATAAATAACCCTATTTAAGCTTAGTTACACGTTTGCATTGAAAGGGACTGAGTTATCAACTTTTCCAGTTTGTATGCGTGCAAAATGCTTTTCAGAGCGAGAGAATCACTTTTTGACCAAAAAGGTGTTTTTGACCCTGACACGTGAATTGTGCTCAAAACAACTGCTCTTCACTTCCAAATGGTGCGCAATGGCATAAATAACCCTATTTAAGCTCAGTTACACGTTTGCATTGAAAGTGACTGAGTTGTACACTTTTCCAGTTTTTATGCCTGCAAAATGCTTTTCAGAGCGAGAAAAGCATGTTTTGACCCACAATGTGTTTTTGACCCTAACACGTGAATTATGCTCAAAACCAACGCTCTCCACTTCCAAATGGTGCGCAATGGCATAAATAACCCTATTTAAGCTCAGTTACACGTTTGCATTGAAAGTGACTGAGTTGTTCACTTTTCCAGTTTTTATGCGTGCAAAATGCTTTTCAGAGCGAGAAAAGCATGTTTTGACCCACAATGTGTTTTTGACCCTAACACGTGAATTATGCTCAAAACCAACGCTCTCCACTTCCAAATGGTGCGCCATGGCATAAATAACCCTATTTAAGCTCAGTTACACGTTTGCATTGAAAGTGACTGAGTTGTTCACTTTTCCAGGTTTTATGCGTGCAAAATGCTTTTCAGAGCGAGAAAAGCATGTTTTGACCCACAATGTGTTTTTGACCCTGACACGTGAATTGTGCTCAAAACAACTGCTCTCCACTTCCAAATGGTGGCAATGGCATAAATAACCCTATTTAAGCTCAGTTACACGTTTGCATTGAAAGTGACTGAGTTATTCACTTTTCCAGTTTTTATGCGTGCAAAATGCTTTTCAGAGCGAGAGAATCACTTTTTGACCAAAAAGGTGTTTTTGACCCTGACACGTGAATTGTGCTCAAAACAACTGCTCTTCACTTCCAAATGGTGCGCAATGGCATAAATAACCCTATTTAAGCTCAGTTACACGTTTGCATTGAAAGTGACTGAGTTGTTCACTTTTCCAGTTTTTATGCGTGCAAAATGCTTTTCAGAGCGAGAAAAGCATGTTTTGACCCACAATGTGTTTTTGACCCTAACAAGTGAATTATGCTCAAAACCAACGCTCACCACTTCCAAATGGTGCGCCATGGCATAAATAACCCTATTTAAGCTCAGTTACACGTTTGCATTGAAAGTGACTGAGTTATTCACTTTTCCAGTTTTTATGCGTGCAAAATGCTTTTCAGAGCGAGAGAATCACTTTTTGACCAAAAAGGTGTTTTTGACCCTGACACGTGAATTGTGCTAAAAACAACTGCTCTTCACTTCCAAATGGTGCGCAATGGCATAAATAACCCTATTTAAGCTCAGTTACACGTTTGCATTGAAAGTGACTGAGTTGTTCACTTTTCCAGTTTTTATGCGTGCAAAATGCTTTTCAGAGCGAGAAAAGCATGTTTTGACCCACAATGTGTTTTTGACCCTAACACGTGAATTATGCTCAAAACCAACGCTCTCCACTTCCAAATGGTGCGCCATGGCATAAATAACCCTATTTAAGCTCAGTTACACGTTTGCATTGAAAGTGACTGAGTTATTCACTTTTCCAGTTTTTATGCGTGCAAAATGCTTTTCAGAGCGAGAGAATCACTTTTTGACCAAAAAGGTGTTTTTGACTCTGACACGTGAATTGTGCTCAAAACAACTGCTCTTCACTTCCAAATGGTGCGCAATGGCATAAATAACCCTATTTAAGCTCAGTTACACGTTTGCATTGAAAGTGACTGAGTTGTACACTTTTCCAGTTTTTATGCGTGCAAAATGCTTTTCAGAGCGAGAAAAGCATGTTTTGACCCACAATGTGTTTTTGACCCTAACACGTGAATTATGCTCAAAACCAACGCTCTCCACTTCCAAATGGTGCGCCATGGCATAAATAACCCTATTTGACCTCAGTTACACGTTTGCATTGAAAGTGACTGAGTTGTTCACTTTTCCAGTTTTTATGCCTGCAAAATGCTTTTCAGAGCGAGAAAAGCATGTTTTGACCCACAATGTGTTTTTGACCCTAACACGTGAATTATGCTCAAAACCAACGCTCTCCACTTCCAAATGGTGCGCCATGGCATAAATAACCCTATTTAAGCTCAGTTACACGTTTGCATTGAAAGTGACTGAGTTGTTCACTTTTCCAGGTTTTATGCGTGCAAAATGCTTTTCAGAGCGAGAAAAGCATGTTTTGACCCACAATGTGTTTTTGACCCTGACACGAGAATTGTGCTCAAAACAACTGCTCTTCACTTCCAAATGGTGCGCAATGGCATAAATAACCCTATTTAAGCTCAGTTACACGTTTGCATTGAAAGTGACTGAGTTGTTCACTTTTCCAGTTTTTATGCGTGCAAAATGCTTTTCAGAGCGAGAAAAGCATGTTTTGACCCACAATGTGTTTTTGACCCTAACACGTGAATTATGCTCAAAACCAACGCTCTCCACTTCCAAATGGTGCGCCATGGCATAAATAACCCTATTTAAGCTCAGTTACACGTTTGCATTGAAAGTGACTGAGTTATTCACTTTTCCAGTTTTTATGCGTGCAAAATGCTTTTCAGAGCGAGAAAAGCATGTTTTGACCCACAATGTGTTTTTGACCCTAACACGTGAATTATGCTCAAAACCAACGCTCTCCATTTCCAAATGGTGCGCAATGGCATAAATAACCCTATTTAAGCTCAGTTACACGTTTGCATTGAAAGTGACTGAGTTATTCACTTTTCCAGTTTTTATGCGTGCAAAATGCTTTTCAGAGCGAGAGAATCACTTTTTGACCAAAAAGGTGTTTTTGACCCTGACACGTGAATTGTGCTCAAAACAACTGCTCTTCACTTCCAAATGGTGCGCAATGGCATAAATAACCCTATTTAAGCTCAGTTACACGTTTGCATTGAAAGTGACTGAGTTATTCACTTTTCCAGTTTATATGCGTGCAAAATGCTTTTCAGAGCGAGAGAATCACTTTTTGACCAAAAAGGTGTTTTTGACCCTGACACGTGAATTGTGCTCAAAACAACTGCTCTTCACTTCCAAATGGTGCGCAATGGCATAAATAACCCTATTTAAGCTCAGTTACACGTTTGCATTGAAAGTGACTGAGTTGTACACTTTTCCAGTTTTTATGCGTGCAAAATGCTTTTCAGAGCGAGAAAAGCATGTTTTGACCCACAATGTGTTTTTGACCCTAACACGTGAATTATGCTCAAAACCAACGCTCTCCACTTCCAAATGGTGCGCCATGGCATAAATAACCCTATTTAAGCTCAGTTACACGTTTGCATTGAAAGTGACTGAGTTGTTCACTTTTCCAGGTTTTATGCGTGCAAAATGCTTTTCAGAGCGAGAAAAGCATGTTTTGACCCACAATGTGTTTTTGACCCTGACACGTGAATTGTGCTCAAAACAACTGCTCTCCACTTCCAAATGGTGCGCAATGGCATAAATAACCCTATGTAAGCTCAGTTACACGTTTGCATTGAAAGTGACTGAGTTATTCACTTTTCCAGTTTTTATGCGTGCAAAATGCTTTTCAGAGCGAGAGAATCACTTTTTGACCAAAAAGGTGTTTTTGACCCTGACACGTGAATTGTGCTCAAAACAACTGCTCTTCACTTCCAAATGGTGCGCAATGGCATAAATAACCCTATTTAAGCTCAGTTACACGTTTGCATTGAAAGTGACTGAGTTGTTCACTTTTCCAGTTTTTATGCGTGCAAAATGCTTTTCAGAGCGAGAAAAGCATGTTTTGACCCACAATGTGTTTTTGACCCTAACACGTGAATTATGCTCAAAACCAACGCTCTCCACTTCCAAATGGTGCGCCATGGCATAAATAACCCTATTTGAGCTCAGTTACACGTTTGCATTGAAAGTGACTGAGTTGTTCACTTTTCCAGTTTTTATGCCTGTAAAATGCTTTTCAGAGCGAGAAAAGCATGTTTTGACCCACAATGTGTTTTTGACCCTAACACGTGAATTATGCTCAAAACCAACGCTCTCCACTTCCAAATGGTGCGCCATGGCATAAATAACCCTATTTGAGCTCAGTTACACGTTTGCATTGAAAGTGACTGAGTTGTTCACTTTTCCAGGTTTTATGCGTGCAAAATGCTTTTCAGAGCGAGAAAAGCATGTTTTGACCCACAATGTGTTTTTGACCCTAACACGTGAATTATGCTCAAAACCAACGCTCTCCACTTCAAAATGGTGCGCCATGGCATAAATAACCCTATTTAAGCTCAGTTACACGTTTGCATTGAAAGTGACTGAGTTATTCACTTTTCCAGTTTTTATGCGTGCAAAATGCTTTTCAGAGCGAGAGAATCACTTTTTGACCAAAAAGGTGTTTTTGACTCTGACACGTGAATTGTGCTCAAAACAACTGCTCTCCACTTCCAAATGGTGCGCAATGGCATAAATAACCCTATTTAAGCTCAGTTACACGTTTGCATTGAAAGTGACTGAGTTATTCACTTTTCCAGTTTTTATGCGTGCAAAATGCTTTTCAGAGCGAGAGAATCACTTTTTGACCAAAAAGGTGTTTTTGACCCTGACACGTGAATTGTGCTCAAAACAACTGCTCTTCACTTCCAAATGGTGCGCAATGGCATAAATAACCCTATTTAAGCTCAGTTACACGTTTGCATTGAAAGTGACTGAGTTGTACACTTTTCCAGTTTTTATGCCTGCAAAATGCTTTTCAGAGCGAGAAAAGCATGTTTTGACCCACAAAGTGTTTTTGACCCTAACACGTGAATTATGCTCAAAACCAACGCTCTCCACTTCCAAATGGTGCGCAATGGCATAAATAACCCTATTTAAGCTCAGTTACACGTTTGCATTGAAAGTGACTGAGTTGTTCACTTTTCCAGTTTTTATGCGTGCAAAATGCTTTTCAGAGCGAGAAAAGCATGTTTTGACCCACAATGTGTTTTTGACCCTAACACGTGAATTATGCTCAAAACCAACGCTCTCCACTTCCAAATGGTGCGCCATGGCATAAATAACCCTATTTAAGCTCAGTTACACGTTTGCATTGAAAGTGACTGAGTTGTTCACTTTTCCAGGTTTTATGCGTGCAAAATGCTTTTCAGAGCGAGAAAAGCATGTTTTGACCCACAATGTGTTTTTGACCCTGACACGTGAATTGTGCTCAAAACAACTGCTCTCCACTTCCAAATGGTGCGCAATGGCATAAATAACCCTATTTAAGCTCAGTTACACGTTTGCATTGAAAGTGACTGAGTTATTCACTTTTCCAGTTTTTATGCGTGCAAAATGCTTTTCAGAGCGAGAGAATCACTTTTTGACCAAAAAGGTGTTTTTGACCCTGACACGTGAATTGTGCTCAAAACAACTGCTCTTCACTTCCAAATGGTGCGCAATGGCATAAATAACCCTATTTAAGCTCAGTTACACGTTTGCATTGAAAGTGACTGAGTTGTTCACTTTTCCAGTTTTTATGCGTGCAAAATGCTTTTCAGAGCGAGAAAAGCATGTTTTGACCCACAATGTGTTTTTGACCCTAACACGTGAATTATGCTCAAAACCAACGCTCTCCACTTCCAAATGGTGCGCCATGGCATAAATAACCCTATTTAAGCTCAGTTACACGTTTGCATTGAAAGTGACTGAGTTATTCACTTTTCCAGTTTTTATGCGTGCAAAATGCTTTTCAGAGCGAGAGAATCACTTTTTGACCAAAAAGGTGTTTTTGACTCTGACACGTGAATTGTGCTCAAAACAACTGCTCTCCAATTCCAAATGGTGCGCAATGGCATAAATAACCCTATTTAAGCTCAGTTACACGTTTGCATTGAAAGTGACTGAGTTATTCACTTTTCCAGTTTTTATGCGTGCAAAATGCTTTTCAGAGCGAGAAAAGCATGTTTTGACCCACAATGTGTTTTTGACCCTAACACGTGAATTATGCTCAAAACCAACGCTCTCCACTTCCAAATGGTGCGCAATGGCATAAATAACCCTATTTAAGCTCAGTTACACGTTTGCATTGAAAGTGACTGAGTTATTCACTTTTCCAGTTTTTATGCGTGCAAAATGCTTTTCAGAGCGAGAAAAGCATGTTTTGACCCACAATGTGTTTTTGACCCTGACACGTGAATTGTGCTCAAAACAACTGCTCTCCACTTCCAAATGGTGCGCAATGGCATAAATAACCCTATTTAAGCTTAGTTACACGTTTGCATTGAAAGGGACTGAGTTATCAACTTTTCCAGTTTGTATGCGTGCAAAATGCTTTTCAGAGCGAGAGAATCACTTTTTGACCAAAAAGGTGTTTTTGACCCTGACACGTGAATTGTGCTCAAAACAACTGCTCTTCACTTCCAAATGGTGCGCAATGGCATAAATAACCCTATCTAAGCTCAGTTACACGTTTGCATTGAAAGTGACTGAGTTATTCACTTTTCCAGTTTTTATGCGTGCAAAATGCTTTTCAGAGCGAGAAAAGCATGTTTTGACCCACAATGTGTTTTTGACCCTAACACGTGAATTATGCTCAAAACCAACGCTCTCCACTTCCAAATGGTGCGCAATGGCATAAATAACCCTATTTAAGCTCAGTTACACGTTTGCATTGAAAGTGACTGAGTTATTCACTTTTCCAGTTTATATGCGTGCAAAATGCTTTTCAGAGCGAGAGAATCACTTTTTGACCAAAAAGGTGTTTTTGACCCTGACACGTGAATTGTGCTCAAAACAACTGCTCTTCACTTCCAAATGGTGCGCAATGGCATAAATAACCCTATTTAAGCTCAGTTACACGTTTGCATTGAAAGTGACTGAGTTGTACACTTTTCCAGTTTTTATGCCTGCAAAATGCTTTTCAGAGCGAGAAAAGCATGTTTTGACCCACAATGTGTTTTTGACCCTAACACGTGAATTATGCTCAAAACCAACGCTCTCCACTTCCAAATGGTGCGCAATGGCATAAATAACCCTATTTAAGCTCAGTTACACGTTTGCATTGAAAGTGACTGAGTTGTTCACTTTTCCAGTTTTTATGCGTGCAAAATGCTTTTCAGAGCGAGAAAAGCATGTTTTGACCCACAATGTGTTTTTGACCCTAACACGTGAATTATGCTCAAAACCAACGCTCTCCACTTCCAAATGGTGCGCCATGGCATAAATAACCCTATTTAAGCTCAGTTACACGTTTGCATTGAAAGTGACTGAGTTGTTCACTTTTCCAGGTTTTATGCGTGCAAAATGCTTTTCAGAGCGAGAAAAGCATGTTTTGACCCACAATGTGTTTTTGACCCTGACACGTGAATTGTGCTCAAAACAACTGCTCTCCACTTCCAAATGGTGCGCAATGGCATAAATAACCCTATTTAAGCTCAGTTGCACGTTTGCATTGAAAGTGACTGAGTTATTCACTTTTCCAGTTTTTATGCGTGCAAAATGCTTTTCAGAGCGAGAGAATCACTTTTTGACCAAAAAGGTGTTTTTGACCCTGACACGTGAATTGTGCTCAAAACAACTGCTCTTCACTTCCAAATGGTGCGCAATGGCATAAATAACCCTATTTAAGCTCAGTTACACGTTTGCAGTGAAAGTGACTGAGTTGTTCACTTTTCCAGTTTTTATGCGTGCAAAATGCTTTTCAGAGCGAGAAAAGCATGTTTTGACCCACAATGTGTTTTTGACCCTAACACGTGAATTATGCTCAAAATCAACGCTCTCCACTTCCAAATGGTGCGCCATGGCATAAATAACCCTATTTAAGCTCAGTTACACGTTTGCATTGAAAGTGACTGAGTTATTCACTTTTCCAGTTTTTATGCGTGCAAAATGCTTTTCAGAGCGAGAGAATCACTTTTTGACCAAAAAGGTGTTTTTGACCCTGACACGTGAATTGTGCTCAAAACAACTGCTCTTCATTTCCAAATGGTGCGCAATGGCATAAATAACCCTATTTAAGCTCAGTTACACGTTTGCATTGAAAGTGACTGAGTTGTTCACTTTTCCAGTTTTTATGCGTGCAAAATGCTTTTCAGAGCGAGAAAAGCATGTTTTGACCCACAATGTGTTTTTGACCCTAACACGTGAATTATGCTCAAAACCAACGCTCTCCACTTCCAAATGGTGCGCCATGGCATAAATAACCCTATTTAAGCTCAGTTACACGTTTGCATTGAAAGTGACTGAGTTATTCACTTTTCCAGTTTTTATGCGTGCAAAATGCTTTTCAGAGCGAGAGAATCACTTTTTGACCAAAAAGGTGTTTTTGACTCTGACACGTGAATTGTGCTCAAAACAACTGCTCTTCACTTCCAAATGGTGCGCAATGGCATAAATAACCCTATTTAAGCTCAGTTACACGTTTGCATTGAAAGTGACTGAGTTGTACACTTTTCCAGTTTTTATGCGTGCAAAATGCTTTTCAGAGCGAGAAAAGCATGTTTTGACCCACAATGTGTTTTTGACCCTAACACGTGAATTATGCTCAAAACCAACGCTCTCCACTTCCAAATGGTGCGCCATGGCATAAATAACCCTATTTGAGCTCAGTTACACGTTTGCATTGAAAGTGACTGAGTTGTTCACTTTTCCAGTTTTTATGCCTGCAAAATGCTTTTCAGAGCGAGAAAAGCATGTTTTGACCCACAATGTGTTTTTGACCCTAACACGTGAATTATGCTCAAAACCAACGCTCTCCACTTCCAAATGGTGCGCCATGGCATAAATAACCCTATTTAAGCTCAGTTACACGTTTGCATTGAAAGTGACTGAGTTATTCACTTTTCCAGTTTTTATGCGTGCAAAATGCTTTTCAGAGCGAGAGAATCACTTTTTGACCAAAAAGGTATTTTTGACTCTGACACGTGAATTGTGCTCAAAACAACTGCTCTCCACTTCCAAATGGTGCGCAATGGCATAAATAACCCTATTTAAGCTCAGTTACACGTTTGCATTGAAAGTGACTGAGTTATTCACTTTTCCAGTTTTTATGCGTGCAAAATGCTTTTCAGAGCGAGAGAATCACTTTTTGACCAAAAAGGTGTTTTTGACCCTGACACGTGAATTGTGCTCAAAACAACTGCTCTTCACTTCCAAATGGTGCGCAATGGCATAAATAACCCTATTTAAGCTCAGTTACACGTTTGCATTGAAAGTGACTGAGTTGTTCACTTTTCCAGGTTTTATGCGTGCAAAATGCTTTTCAGAGCGAGAAAAGCATGTTTTGACCCACAATGTGTTTTTGACCCTGACACGTGAATTGTGCTCAAAACAACTGCTCTCCACTTCCAAATGGTGCGCAATGGCATAAATAACCCTATTTAAGCTCAGTTACACGTTTGCATTGAAAGTGACTGAGTTATTCACTTTTCCAGTTTTTATGCGTGCAAAATGCTTTTCAGAGCGAGAGAATCACTTTTTGACCAAAAAGGTGTTTTTGACCCTGACACGTGAATTGTGCTCAAAACAACTGCTCTTCACTTCCAAATGGTGCGCAATGGCATAAATAAGCCTATTTAAGCTCAGTTACACGTTTGCATTGAAAGTGACTGAGTTGTTCACTTTTCCAGTTTTTATGCGTGCAAAATGCTTTTCAGAGCGAGAAAAGCATGTTTTGACCCACAATGTGTTTTTGACCCTAACACGTGAATTATGCTCAAAACCAACGCTCTCCACTTCCAAATGGTGCGCCATGGCATAAATAACCCTATTTAAGCTCAGTTACACGTTTGCATTGAAAGTGACTGAGTTATTCACTTTTCCAGTTTTTATGCGTGCAAAATGCTTTTCAGAGCGAGAGAATCACTTTTTGACCAAAAAGGTGTTTTTGACTCTGACACGTGAATTGTGCTCAAAACAACTGCTCTCCACTTCCAAATGGTGCGCAATGGCATAAATAACCCTATTTAAGCTCAGTTACACGTTTGCATTGAAAGTGACTGAGTTATTCACTTTTCCAGTTTTTATGTGTGCAAAATGCTTTTCAGAGCGAGAGAATCACTTTTTGACCAAAAAGGTGTTTTTGACCCTGACACGTGAATTGTGCTCAAAACAACTGCTCTTCACTTCCAAATGGTGCGCAATGGCATAAATAACCCTATTTAAGCTCAGTTACACGTTTGCATTGAAAGTGACTGAGTTGTACACTTTTCCAGTTTTTATGCGTGCAAAATGCTTTTCAGAGCGAGAAAAGCATGTTTTGACCCACAATGTGTTTTTGACCCTAACACGTGAATTATGCTCAAAACCAACGCTCTCCACTTCCAAATGGTGCGCCATGGCATAAATAACCCTATTTGAGCTCAGTTACACGTTTGCATTGAAAGTGACTGAGTTGTTCACTTTTCCAGTTTTTATGCCTGCAAAATGCTTTTCAGAGCGAGAAAAGCATGTTTTGACCCACAATGTGTTTTTGACCCTAACACGTGAATTATGCTCAAAACCAACGCTCTCCACTTCCAAATGGTGCGCCATGGCATAAATACCCCTATTTAAGCTCAGTTACACGTTTGCATTGAAAGTGACTGAGTTATTCACTTTTCCAGTTTTTATGCGTGCAAAATGCTTTTCAGAGCGAGAGAATCACTTTTTGACCAAAAAGGTGTTTTTGACCCTGACACGTGAATTGTGCTCAAAACAACTGCTCTTCACTTCCAAATGGTGCGCAATGGCATAAATAACCCTATTTAAGCTCAGTTACACGTTTGCATTGAAAGTGACTGAGTTGTACACTTTTCCAGTTTTTATGCGTGCAAAATGCTTTTCAGAGCGAGAAAAGCATGTTTTGACCCACAATGTGTTTTTGACCCTGACACGTGAATTGTGCTCAAAACAACTGCTCTCCACTTCCAAATGGTGCGCAA
Source organism: Micromesistius poutassou (assembly GCF_964030765.1). Taxonomy (NCBI): domain Eukaryota; kingdom Metazoa; phylum Chordata; class Actinopteri; order Gadiformes; family Gadidae; genus Micromesistius; species Micromesistius poutassou. Next base: position 7,738,155 of record NC_140293.1, on the reverse strand, counting down.
TGGCATAAATAACCCTATTTAAGCTTAGTTACACGTTTGCATTGAAAGGGACTGAGTTATCAACTTTTCCAGTTTGTATGCGTGCAAAATGCTTTTCAGAGCGAGAGAATCACTTTTTGACCAAAAAGGTGTTTTTGACCCTGACACGTGAATTGTGCTCAAAACAACTGCTCTTCACTTCCAAATGGTGCGCAATGGCATAAATAACCCTATCTAAGCTCAGTTACACGTTTGCATTGAAAGTGACTGAGTTATTCACTTTTCCAGTTTTTATGCGTGCAAAATGCTTTTCAGAGCGAGAAAAGCATGTTTTGACCCACAATGTGTTTTTGACCCTAACACGTGAATTATGCTCAAAACCAACGCTCTCCACTTCCAAATGGTGCGCAATGGCATAAATAACCCTATTTAAGCTCAGTTACACGTTTGCATTGAAAGTGACTGAGTTATTCACTTTTCCAGTTTATATGCGTGCAAAATGCTTTTCAGAGCGAGAGAATCACTTTTTGACCAAAAAGGTGTTTTTGACCCTGACACGTGAATTGTGCTCAAAACAACTGCTCTTCACTTCCAAATGGTGCGCAATGGCATAAATAACCCTATTTAAGCTCAGTTACACGTTTGCATTGAAAGTGACTGAGTTGTACACTTTTCCAGTTTTTATGCCTGCAAAATGCTTTTCAGAGCGAGAAAAGCATGTTTTGACCCACAATGTGTTTTTGACCCTAACACGTGAATTATGCTCAAAACCAACGCTCTCCACTTCCAAATGGTGCGCAATGGCATAAATAACCCTATTTAAGCTCAGTTACACGTTTGCATTGAAAGTGACTGAGTTGTTCACTTTTCCAGTTTTTATGCGTGCAAAATGCTTTTCAGAGCGAGAAAAGCATGTTTTGACCCACAATGTGTTTTTGACCCTGACACGTGAATTGTGCTCAAAACAACTGCTCTCCACTTCCAAATGGTGCGCAATGGCATAAATAACCCTATTTAAGCTCAGTTACACGTTTGCATTGAAAGTGACTGAGTTATTCACTTTTCCAGTTTTTATGCGTGCAAAATGCTTTTCAGAGCGAGAGAATCACTTTTTGACCAAAAAGGTGTTTTTGACCCTGACACGTGAATTGTGCTCAAAACAACTGCTCTTCACTTCCAAATGGTGCGCAATGGCATAAATAACCCTATTTAAGCTCAGTTACACGTTTGCATTGAAAGTGACTGAGTTGTTCACTTTTCCAGTTTTTATGCGTGCAAAATGCTTTTCAGAGCGAGAAAAGCATGTTTTGACCCACAATGTGTTTTTGACCCTAACACGTGAATTATGCTCAAAACCAACGCTCTCCACTTCCAAATGGTGCGCCATGGCATAAATAACCCTATTTAAGCTCAGTTACACGTTTGCATTGAAAGTGACTGAGTTGTTCACTTTTCCAGTTTTTATGCCTGCAAAATGCTTTTCAGAGCGAGAAAAGCATGTTTTGACCCACAATGTGTTTTTGACCCTAACACGTGAATTATGCTCAAAACCAACGCTCTCCACTTCCAAATGGTGCGCCATGGCATAAATAACCCTATTTAAGCTCAGTTACACGTTTGCATTGAAAGTGACTGAGTTATTCACTTTTCCAGTTTTTATGCGTGCAAAATGCTTTTCAGAGCGAGAGAATCACTTTTTGACCAAAAAGGTGTTTTTGACCCTGACACGTGAATTGTGCTCAAAACAACTGCTCTTCACTTCCAAATGGTGCGCAATGGCATAAATAACCCTATTTAAGCTCAGTTACACGTTTGCATTGAAAGTGACTGAGTTATTCACTTTTCCAGTTTATATGCGTGCAAAATGCTTTTCAGAGCGAGAGAATCACTTTTTGACCAAAAAGGTGTTTTTGACCCTGACACGTGAATTGTGCTCAAAACAACTGCTCTTCACTTCCAAATGGTGCGCAATGGCATAAATAACCCTATCTAAGCTCAGTTACACGTTTGCATTGAAAGTGACTGAGTTATTCACTTTTCCAGTTTTTATGCGTGCAAAATGCTTTTCAGAGCGAGAAAAGCATGTTTTGACCCACAATGTGTTTTTGACCCTAACACGTGAATTATGCTCAAAACCAACGCTCTCCACTTCCAAATGGTGCGCAATGGCATAAATAACCCTATTTAAGCTCAGTTACACGTTTGCATTGAAAGTGACTGAGTTATTCACTTTTCCAGTTTATATGCGTGCAAAATGCTTTTCAGAGCGAGAGAATCACTTTTTGACCAAAAAGGTGTTTTTGACCCTGACACGTGAATTGTGCTCAAAACAACTGCTCTTCACTTCCAAATGGTGCGCAATGGCATAAATAACCCTATTTAAGCTCAGTTACACGTTTGCATTGAAAGTGACTGAGTTGTACACTTTTCCAGTTTTTATGCCTGCAAAATGCTTTTCAGAGCGAGAAAAGCATGTTTTGACCCACAATGTGTTTTTGACCCTAACACGTGAATTATGCTCAAAACCAACGCTCTCCACTTCCAAATGGTGCGCAATGGCATAAATAACCCTATTTAAGCTCAGTTACACGTTTGCATTGAAAGTGACTGAGTTGTTCACTTTTCCAGTTTTTATGCGTGCAAAATGCTTTTCAGAGCGAGAAAAGCATGTTTTGACCCACAATGTGTTTTTGACCCTGACACGTGAATTGTGCTCAAAACAACTGCTCTCCACTTCCAAATGGTGCGCAATGGCATAAATAACCCTATTTAAGCTCAGTTACACGTTTGCATTGAAAGTGACTGAGTTATTCACTTTTCCAGTTTTTATGCGTGCAAAATGCTTTTCAGAGCGAGAGAATCACTTTTTGACCAAAAAGGTGTTTTTGACCCTGACACGTGAATTGTGCTCAAAACAACTGCTCTTCACTTCCAAATGGTGCGCAATGGCATAAATAACCCTATTTAAGCTCAGTTACACGTTTGCATTGAAAGTGACTGAGTTGTTCACTTTTCCAGTTTTTATGCGTGCAAAATGCTTTTCAGAGCGAGAAAAGCATGTTTTGACCCACAATGTGTTTTTGACCCTAACACGTGAATTATGCTCAAAACCAACGCTCTCCACTTCCAAATGGTGCGCCATGGCATAAATAACCCTATTTAAGCTCAGTTACACGTTTGCATTGAAAGTGACTGAGTTGTTCACTTTTCCAGTTTTTATGCCTGCAAAATGCTTTTCAGAGCGAGAAAAGCATGTTTTGACCCACAATTTGTTTTTGACCCTAACACGTGAATTATGCTCAAAACCAACGCTCTCCACTTCCAAATGGTGCGCCATGGCATAAATAACCCTATTTAAGCTCAGTTACACGTTTGCATTGAAAGTGACTGAGTTATTCACTTTTCCAGTTTTTATGCGTGCAAAATGCTTTTCAGAGCGAGAGAATCACTTTTTGACCAAAAAGGTATTTTTGACTCTGACACGTGAATTGTGCTCAAAACAACTGCTCTCCACTTCCAAATGGTGCGCAATGGCATAAATAACCCTATTTAAGCTCAGTTACACGTTTGCATTGAAAGTGACTGAGTTATTCACTTTTCCAGTTTTTATGCGTGCAAAATGCTTTTCAGAGCGAGAGAATCACTTTTTGACCAAAAAGGTGTTTTTGACCCTGACACGTGAATTGTGCTCAAAACAACTGCTCTTCACTTCCAAATGGTGCGCAATGGCATAAATAACCCTATTTAAGCTCAGTTACACGTTTGCATTGAAAGTGACTGAGTTGTTCACTTTTCCAGGTTTTATGCGTGCAAAATGCTTTTCAGAGCGAGAAAAGCATGTTTTGACCCACAATGTGTTTTTGACCCTGACACGTGAATTGTGCTCAAAACAACTGCTCTCCACTTCCAAATGGTGCGCAATGGCATAAATAACCCTATTTAAGCTCAGTTACACGTTTGCATTGAAAGTGACTGAGTTATTCACTTTTCCAGTTTTTATGCGTGCAAAATGCTTTTCAGAGCGAGAGAATCACTTTTTGACCAAAAAGGTGTTTTTGACCCTGACACGTGAATTGTGCTCAAAACAACTGCTCTTCACTTCCAAATGGTGCGCAATGGCATAAATAACCCTATTTAAGCTCAGTTACACGTTTGCATTGAAAGTGACTGAGTTGTTCACTTTTCCAGTTTTTATGCGTGCAAAATGCTTTTCAGAGCGAGAAAAGCATGTTTTGACCCACAATGTGTTTTTGACCCTAACACGTGAATTATGCTCAAAACCAACGCTCTCCACTTCCAAATGGTGCGCCATGGCATAAATAACCCTATTTAAGCTCAGTTACACGTTTGCATTGAAAGTGACTGAGTTGTTCACTTTTCCAGTTTTTATGCCTGCAAAATGCTTTTCAGAGCGAGAAAAGCATGTTTTGACCCACAATTTGTTTTTGACCCTAACACGTGAATTATGCTCAAAACCAACGCTCTCCACTTCCAAATGGTGCGCCATGGCATAAATAACCCTATTTAAGCTCAGTTACACGTTTGCATTGAAAGTGACTGAGTTATTCACTTTTCCAGTTTTTATGCGTGCAAAATGCTTTTCAGAGCGAGAGAATCACTTTTTGACCAAAAAGGTATTTTTGACTCTGACACGTGAATTGTGCTCAAAACAACTGCTCTCCACTTCCAAATGGTGCGCAATGGCATAAATAACCCTATTTAAGCTCAGTTACACGTTTGCATTGAAAGTGACTGAGTTATTCACTTTTCCAGTTTTTATGCGTGCAAAATGCTTTTCAGAGCGAGAGAATCACTTTTTGACCAAAAAGGTGTTTTTGACCCTGACACGTGAATTGTGCTCAAAACAACTGCTCTTCACTTCCAAATGGTGCGCAATGGCATAAATAACCCTATTTAAGCTCAGTTACACGTTTGCATTGAAAGTGACTGAGTTGTTCACTTTTCCAGGTTTTATGCGTGCAAAATGCTTTTCAGAGCGAGAAAAGCATGTTTTGACCCACAATGTGTTTTTGACCCTGACACGTGAATTGTGCTCAAAACAACTGCTCTCCACTTCCAAATGGTGCGCAATGGCATAAATAACCCTATTTAAGCTCAGTTACACGTTTGCATTGAAAGTGACTGAGTTATTCACTTTTCCAGTTTTTATGCGTGCAAAATGCTTTTCAGAGCGAGAGAATCACTTTTTGACCAAAAAGGTGTTTTTGACCCTGACACGTGAATTGTGCTCAAAACAACTGCTCTTCACTTCCAAATGGTGCGCAATGGCATAAATAAGCCTATTTAAGCTCAGTTACACGTTTGCATTGAAAGTGACTGAGTTGTTCACTTTTCCAGTTTTTATGCGTGCAAAATGCTTTTCAGAGCGAGAAAAGCATGTTTTGACCCACAATGTGTTTTTGACCCTAACACGTGAATTATGCTCAAAACCAACGCTCTCCACTTCCAAATGGTGCGCCATGGCATAAATAACCCTATTTAAGCTCAGTTACACGTTTGCATTGAAAGTGACTGAGTTATTCACTTTTCCAGTTTTTATGCGTGCAAAATGCTTTTCAGAGCGAGAGAATCACTTTTTGACCAAAAAGGTGTTTTTGACTCTGACACGTGAATTGTGCTCAAAACAACTGCTCTCCACTTCCAAATGGTGCGCAATGGCATAAATAACCCTATTTAAGCTCAGTTACACGTTTGCATTGAAAGTGACTGAGTTATTCACTTTTCCAGTTTTTATGTGTGCAAAATGCTTTTCAGAGCGAGAGAATCACTTTTTGACCAAAAAGGTGTTTTTGACCCTGACACGTGAATTGTGCTCAAAACAACTGCTCTTCACTTCCAAATGGTGCGCAATGGCATAAATAACCCTATTTAAGCTCAGTTACACGTTTGCATTGAAAGTGACTGAGTTGTACACTTTTCCAGTTTTTATGCGTGCAAAATGCTTTTCAGAGCGAGAAAAGCATGTTTTGACCCACAATGTGTTTTTGACCCTAACACGTGAATTATGCTCAAAACCAACGCTCTCCACTTCCAAATGGTGCGCCATGGCATAAATAACCCTATTTGAGCTCAGTTACACGTTTGCATTGAAAGTGACTGAGTTGTTCACTTTTCCAGTTTTTATGCCTGCAAAATGCTTTTCAGAGCGAGAAAAGCATGTTTTGACCCACAATGTGTTTTTGACCCTAACACGTGAATTATGCTCAAAACCAACGCTCTCCACTTCCAAATGGTGCGCCATGGCATAAATAACCCTATTTAAGCTCAGTTACACGTTTGCATTGAAAGTGACTGAGTTATTCACTTTTCCAGTTTTTATGCGTGCAAAATGCTTTTCAGAGCGAGAGAATCACTTTTTGACCAAAAAGGTGTTTTTGACCCTGACACGTGAATTGTGCTCAAAACAACTGCTCTTCACTTCCAAATGGTGCGCAATGGCATAAATAACCCTATTTAAGCTCAGTTACACGTTTGCATTGAAAGTGACTGAGTTGTACACTTTTCCAGTTTTTATGCGTGCAAAATGCTTTTCAGAGCGAGAAAAGCATGTTTTGACCCACAATGTGTTTTTGACCCTGACACGTGAATTGTGCTCAAAACAACTGCTCTCCACTTCCAAATGGTGCGCAATGGCATAAATAACCCTATTTAAGCTTAGTTACACGTTTGCATTGAAAGGGACTGAGTTATCAACTTTTCCAGTTTGTATGCGTGCAAAATGCTTTTCAGAGCGAGAGAATCACTTTTTGACCAAAAAGGTGTTTTTGACCCTGACACGTGAATTGTGCTCAAAACAACTGCTCTTCACTTCCAAATGGTGCGCAATGGCATAAATAACCCTATCTAAGCTCAGTTACACGTTTGCATTGAAAGTGACTGAGTTATTCACTTTTCCAGTTTTTATGCGTGCAAAATGCTTTTCAGAGCGAGAAAAGCATGTTTTGACCCACAATGTGTTTTTGACCCTGACACGTGAATTGTGCTCAAAACAACTGCTCTCCACTTCCAAATGGTGCGCAATGGCATAAATAACCCTATTTAAGCTCAGTTACACGTTTGCATTGAAAGTGACTGAGTTATTCACTTTTCCAGTTTTTATGCGTGCAAAATGCTTTTCAGAGCGAGAGAATCACTTTTTGACCAAAAAGGTGTTTTTGACCCTGACACGTGAATTGTGCTCAAAACAACTGCTCTTCACTTCCAAATGGTGCGCAATGGCATAAATAACCCTATCTAAGCTCAGTTACACGTTTGCATTGAAAGTGACTGAGTTATTCACTTTTCCAGTTTTTATGCGTGCAAAATGCTTTTCAGAGCGAGAAAAGCATGTTTTGACCCACAATGTGTTTTTGACCCTGACACGTGAATTGTGCTCAAAACAACTGCTCTCCACTTCCAAATGGTGCGCAATGGCATAAATAACCCTATTTAAGCTCAGTTACACGTTTGCATTGAAAGTGACTGAGTTATTCACTTTTCCAGTTTTTATGCGTGCAAAATGCTTTTCAGAGCGAGAGAATCACTTTTTGACCAAAAAGGTGTTTTTGACCCTGACACGTGAATTGTGCTCAAAACAACTGCTCTTCACTTCCAAATGGTGCGCAATGGCATAAATAAGCCTATTTAAGCTCAGTTACACGTTTGCATTGAAAGTGACTGAGTTGTTCACTTTTCCAGTTTTTATGCGTGCAAAATGCTTTTCAGAGCGAGAAAAGCATGTTTTGACCCACAATGTGTTTTTGACCCTAACACGTGAATTATGCTCAAAACCAACGCTCTCCACTTCCAAATGGTGCGCCATGGCATAAATAACCCTATTTAAGCTCAGTTACACGTTTGCATTGAAAGTGACTGAGTTATTCACTTTTCCAGTTTTTATGCGTGCAAAATGCTTTTCAGAGCGAGAGAATCACTTTTTGACCAAAAAGGTGTTTTTGACTCTGACACGTGAATTGTGCTCAAAACAACTGCTCTCCACTTCCAAATGGTGCGCAATGGCATAAATAACCCTATTTAAGCTCAGTTACACGTTTGCATTGAAAGTGACTGAGTTATTCACTTTTCCAGTTTTTATGTGTGCAAAATGCTTTTCAGAGCGAGAGAATCACTTTTTGACCAAAAAGGTGTTTTTGACCCTGACACGTGAATTGTGCTCAAAACAACTGCTCTTCACTTCCAAATGGTGCGCAATGGCATAAATAACCCTATTTAAGCTCAGTTACACGTTTGCATTGAAAGTGACTGAGTTGTACACTTTTCCAGTTTTTATGCGTGCAAAATGCTTTTCAGAGCGAGAAAAGCATGTTTTGACCCACAATGTGTTTTTGACCCTAACACGTGAATTATGCTCAAAACCAACGCTCTCCACTTCCAAATGGTGCGCCATGGCATAAATAACCCTATTTGAGCTCAGTTACACGTTTGCATTGAAAGTGACTGAGTTGTTCACTTTTCCAGTTTTTATGCCTGCAAAATGCTTTTCAGAGCGAGAAAAGCATGTTTTGACCCACAATGTGTTTTTGACCCTAACACGTGAATTATGCTCAAAACCAACGCTCTCCACTTCCAAATGGTGCGCCATGGCATAAATAACCCTATTTAAGCTCAGTTACACGTTTGCATTGAAAGTGACTGAGTTATTCACTTTTCCAGTTTTTATGCGTGCAAAATGCTTTTCAGAGCGAGAGAATCACTTTTTGACCAAAAAGGTGTTTTTGACCCTGACACGTGAATTGTGCTCAAAACAACTGCTCTTCACTTCCAAATGGTGCGCAATGGCATAAATAACCCTATTTAAGCTCAGTTACACGTTTGCATTGAAAGTGACTGAGTTGTACACTTTTCCAGTTTTTATGCGTGCAAAATGCTTTTCAGAGCGAGAAAAGCATGTTTTGACCCACAATGTGTTTTTGACCCTGACACGTGAATTGTGCTCAAAACAACTGCTCTCCACTTCCAAATGGTGCGCAATGGCATAAATAACCCTATTTAAGCTTAGTTACACGTTTGCATTGAAAGGGACTGAGTTATCAACTTTTCCAGTTTGTATGCGTGCAAAATGCTTTTCAGAGCGAGAGAATCACTTTTTGACCAAAAAGGTGTTTTTGACCCTGACACGTGAATTGTGCTCAAAACAACTGCTCTTCACTTCCAAATGGTGCGCAATGGCATAAATAACCCTATCTAAGCTCAGTTACACGTTTGCATTGAAAGTGACTGAGTTATTCACTTTTCCAGTTTTTATGCGTGCAAAATGCTTTTCAGAGCGAGAAAAGCATGTTTTGACCCACAATGTGTTTTTGACCCTAACACGTGAATTATGCTCAAAACCAACGCTCTCCACTTCCAAATGGTGCGCAATGGCATAAATAACCCTATTTAAGCTCAGTTACACGTTTGCATTGAAAGTGACTGAGTTATTCACTTTTCCAGTTTATATGCGTGCAAAATGCTTTTCAGAGCGAGAGAATCACTTTTTGACCAAAAAGGTGTTTTTGACCCTGACACGTGAATTGTGCTCAAAACAACTGCTCTTCACTTCCAAATGGTGCGCAATGGCATAAATAACCCTATTTAAGCTCAGTTACACGTTTGCATTGAAAGTGACTGAGTTGTACACTTTTCCAGTTTTTATGCCTGCAAAATGCTTTTCAGAGCGAGAAAAGCATGTTTTGACCCACAATGTGTTTTTGACCCTAACACGTGAATTATGCTCAAAACCAACGCTCTCCACTTCCAAATGGTGCGCAATGGCATAAATAACCCTATTTAAGCTCAGTTACACGTTTGCATTGAAAGTGACTGAGTTGTTCACTTTTCCAGTTTTTATGCGTGCAAAATGCTTTTCAGAGCGAGAAAAGCATGTTTTGACCCACAATGTGTTTTTGACCCTGACACGTGAATTGTGCTCAAAACAACTGCTCTCCACTTCCAAATGGTGCGCAATGGCATAAATAACCCTATTTAAGCTCAGTTACACGTTTGCATTGAAAGTGACTGAGTTATTCACTTTTCCAGTTTTTATGCGTGCAAAATGCTTTTCAGAGCGAGAGAATCACTTTTTGACCAAAAAGGTGTTTTTGACCCTGACACGTGAATTGTGCTCAAAACAACTGCTCTTCACTTCCAAATGGTGCGCAATGGCATAAATAACCCTATTTAAGCTCAGTTACACGTTTGCATTGAAAGTGACTGAGTTGTTCACTTTTCCAGTTTTTATGCGTGCAAAATGCTTTTCAGAGCGAGAAAAGCATGTTTTGACCCACAATGTGTTTTTGACCCTAACACGTGAATTATGCTCAAAACCAACGCTCTCCACTTCCAAATGGTGCGCCATGGCATAAATAACCCTATTTAAGCTCAGTTACACGTTTGCATTGAAAGTGACTGAGTTATTCACTTTTCCAGTTTTTATGCGTGCAAAATGCTTTTCAGAGCGAGAGAATCACTTTTTGACCAAAAAGGTGTTTTTGACCCTGACACGTGAATTGTGCTCAAAACAACTGCTCTTCACTTCCAAATGGTGCGCAATGGCATAAATAACCCTATTTAAGCTCAGTTACACGTTTGCATTGAAAGTGACTGAGTTGTTCACTTTTCCAGTTTTTATGCGTGCAAAATGCTTTTCAGAGCGAGAAAAGCATGTTTTGACCCACAATGTGTTTTTGACCCTAACACGTGAATTATGCTCAAAACCAACGCTCTCCACTTCCAAATGGTGCGCCATGGCATAAATAACCCTATTTAAGCTCAGTTACACGTTTGCATTGAAAGTGACTGAGTTATTCACTTTTCCAGTTTTTATGCGTGCAAAATGCTTTTCAGAGCGAGAGAATCACTTTTTGACCAAAAAGGTGTTTTTGACTCTGACACGTGAATTGTGCTCAAAACAACTGCTCTCCACTTCCAAATGGTGCGCAATGGCATAAATAACCCTATTTAAGCTCAGTTACACGTTTCCATTGAAAGTGACTGAGTTGTTCACTTTTCCAGGTTTTATGCGTGCAAAATGCTTTTCAGAGCGAGAAAAGCATGTTTTGACCCACAATGTGTTTTTGACCCTGACACGTGAATTGTGCTCAAAACAACTGCTCTCCACTTCCAAATGGTGCGCAATGGCATAAATAACCCTATTTAAGCTTAGTTACACGTTTGCATTGAAAGGGACTGAGTTATCAACTTTTCCAGTTTGTATGCGTGCAAAATGCTTTTCAGAGCGAGAGAATCACTTTTTGACCAAAAAGGTGTTTTTGACCCTGACACGTGAATTGTGCTCAAAACAACTGCTCTTCACTTCCAAATGGTGCGCAATGGCATAAATAACCCTATTTAAGCTCAGTTACACGTTTGCATTGAAAGTGACTGAGTTGTACACTTTTCCAGTTTTTATGCGTGCAAAATGCTTTTCAGAGCGAGAAAAGCATGTTTTGACCCACAATGTGATTTTGACCCTAACACGTGAATTATGCTCAAAACCAACGCTCTCCACTTCCAAATGGTGCGCCATGGCATAAATAACCCTATTTGAGCTCAGTTACACGTTTGCATTGAAAGTGACTGAGTTGTTCACTTTTCCAGTTTTTATGCCTGTAAAATGCTTTTCAGAGCGAGAAAAGCATGTTTTGACCCACAATGTGTTTTTGACCCTAACACGTGAATTATGCTCAAAACCAACGCTCTCCACTTCCAAATGGTGCGCCATGGCATAAATAACCCTATTTGAGCTCAGTTACACGTTTGCATTGAAAGTGACTGAGTTGTTCACCTTTCCAATTTTTATGCCTGCAAAATGCTTTTCAGAGCGAGAAAAGCATGTTTTGACCCACAATGTGTTTTTGACCCTAACACGTGAATTATGCTCAAAACCAACGCTCTCCACTTCCAAATGGTGCGCCATGGCATAAATAACCCTATTTAAGCTCAGTTACACGTTTGCATTGAAAGTGACTGAGTTGTTCACTTTTCCAGGTTTTATGCGTGCAAAATGCTTTTCAGAGCGAGAAAAGCATGTTTTGACCCACAATGTGTTTTTGACCCTAACACGTGAATTATGCTCAAAACCAACGCTCTCCACTTCCAAATGGTGCGCCATGGCATAAATAACCCTATTTAAGCTCAGTTACACGTTTGCATTGAAAGTGACTGAGTTATTCACTTTTCCAGTTTTTATGCGTGCAAAATGCTTTTCAGAGCGAGAGAATCACTTTTTGACCAAAAAGGTGTTTTTGACTCTGACACGTGAATTGTGCTCAAAACAACTGCTCTCCACTTCCAAATGGTGCGCAATGGCATAAATAACCCTATTTAAGCTCAGTTACACGTTTGCATTGAAAGTGACTGAGTTATTCACTTTTCCAGTTTTTATGCGTGCAAAATGCTTTTCAGAGCGAGAGAATCACTTTTTGACCAAAAAGGTGTTTTTGACCCTGACACGTGAATTGTGCTCAAAACAACTGCTCTTCACTTCCAAATGGTGCGCAATGGCATAAATAACCCTATTTAAGCTCAGTTACACGTTTGCATTGAAAGTGACTGAGTTGTACACTTTTCCAGTTTTTATGCGTGCAAAATGCTTTTCAGAGCGAGAAAAGCATGTTTTGACCCACAATGTGTTTTTGACCCTAACACGTGAATTATGCTCAAAACCAACGCTCTCCACTTCCAAATGGTGCGCCATGGCATAAATAACCCTATTTGAGCTCAGTTACACGTTTGCATTGAAAGTGACTGAGTTGTTCACTTTTCCAGTTTTTATGCCTGCAAAATGCTTTTCAGAGCGAGAAAAGCATGTTTTGACCCACAATGTGTTTTTGACCCTAACACGTGAATTATGCTCAAAACCAACGCTCTCCACTTCCAAATGGTGCGCCATGGCATAAATAACCCTATTTAAGCTCAGTTACACGTTTGCATTGAAAGTGACTGAGTTATTCACTTTTCCAGTTTTTATGCGTGCAAAATGCTTTTCAGAGCGAGAGAATCACTTTTTGACCAAAAAGGTGTTTTTGACCCTGACACGTGAATTGTGCTCAAAACAACTGCTCTTCACTTCCAAATGGTGCGCAATGGCATAAATAACCCTATTTAAGCTCAGTTACACGTTTGCATTGAAAGTGACTGAGTTGTTCACTTTTCCAGTTTTTATGCGTGCAAAATGCTTTTCAGAGCGAGAAAAGCATGTTTTGACCCACAATGTGTTTTTGACCCTAACACGTGAATTTGTCAGGGTTGGGACAAGGGGGGTGTAGACTCAAGCGCAGAGATGGGTTAATTTAGTGGTATTTATTGTACCAAGTCCAAAGGGCAAACACACAGAAGATCAGAGGAGTTCAAAGGTCAAAAAGTCTAACAAAGGCAGAATTCCAAAAAGCAAAAGAAAACTAAACATAGGTAGACTCTTGGTCAAAAAATACAAAGAGTTCAAAGCGTCGTACTAAAGGGCAAATCCGAGTGGGTAATCCAGAGAACAGGCAGGGGGGTCAAAACACAGTGAATCAATAATAATTATCTTTCCAAGGCTAAGCTCACGTCAGAGTACAAGGTGACACAACAAAGACTAAGCACAGATCATTGTCAGAGGGAGGGCTTAAATACATGGCTTGATTGGTCATGTGACAGGGGAAACGAGACACAGGTGTCAGGAGTAATTAGGGCTGCAGGGGAACAGGAAATACCTAAATAGCATATGTGCGGCCACTAGGGGCCGCCAGAGTTCAAAATGCCAATAAATATCACATAACCATGACAGGACCCCTTCCCCTAGGAACGTCTCCTGACGTTCCCAGGGCGGTCAGGGTGAGCGGCATGAAAGTCCTTTCGGAGGTCTGTATCGAGGACGTCCCGTGCTGGAATCCAGGTACGTTCCTCTGGACCGTATCCTTCCCAGTCAATCAAGTACTGCAACCTGCCACGAACCTGACGGGAATCCACAATACGGCGGACGGTGAAGGCTGGTTGGCCTCCAATAACACGGGGGGGGGGGGTGTTTCAGGGGCAGGGGCAAGAGGGGAAGTGAATACAGGGCGTAATAGGGACACATGGAAGGTGGGGTTTATTTTAAGGGAGCGAGGCAACTGGAGGCGGTAACACACAGGATTAATTCTTTGGACCACCTTGAAGGGGCCCACATAGCGAGGAGCCAACTTGCGGGATTCCACCCGCAGTGGGAGGTCCTTGGCGGCCAGCCAAACCCTTTGACCAGGGCGGAAGCTGGGGGCTGGCCTCCGAAGCCGGTTAGCTTGGCGCTGGTTCCTTTTGGAGGTCTGCAGGAGAGCCTGTCTGACCTTTTTCCAGGTCCTTTTACACCGTCTCACGAACTGTAGCGCTGACGGGACACTCACATCCGTCTCCTCCTCAGGAAACAGAGGTGGCTGAAAACCAAACTGGCACTGGAATGGAGACATGGCAGTAGATGTGGACTTGAGTGTGTTGTGGGCGTACTCAGCCCAAGGCAGCCGGGAACTCCAGGACGATGGGTTGCCAGCCACTAGACTCCTCAGGGATGCCTCCAGCTCCTGGTTGACCCTCTCAGTTTGCCCATTGGACTGGGGATGGAACCCGGATGTGAGGCTGGCCGTGGCTCCAATTAGTTTACAGAAGGCTCGCCACACCCGGGAGGTGAACTGAGGACCCCTGTCGGACACAATGTCTTGGGGAAGCCCATAGACTCGGAAAACATGTTCAAACATTAGTTTAGCAGTTTGAAGAGCAGAGGGTAACTTTGACAAGGCAATAAAGCGACAGGACTTAGAGAACCTGTCTACCACTACTAGAATAACTGTGTTACCTTCAGAGGAGGGGAGACCAGTAATGAAGTCCACTGACAGGTGTGACCAAGGACGACCAGGAACAGGGAGAGGGTGGAGGAGACCTTGAGGACGTTGATGCTGTGTCTTACTTTGAACACAGACAGTGCATGCTGCCACAAACGACTTGACGTCCTTCTCCATCTCCGGCCACCAGAAACGTCTCTTCAAAAACTCCAGAGTCCTTTGACGGCCAGGATGTACAGCCAGGCAGGAAGAGTGCCCCCACTGTAAAACTTTGGACCTCACCCTCTGGGGAACAAAAAGACGATCAGGTGGACCCCTTCCAGGTCCTGGATCCTGCTGGAGAGCGCTCCTGACCTCGGCCTCAATGCCCCAGCGGATCGGAGCCACAATCCTAGAGCTGGGGATAATGGGACCCTTGTCTTCCTCGGCACCGAGGGCCTCAAACTGTCTGGATAGAGCATCTGGTTTCTTGTTCTTGGTGCCTGGTCGGTATGAGATGGTGAAGTTGAACCGGGTAAAAAAAAGTGCCCACCGAGCCTGGCGGGGATTCAATCTCTTGGCCTGTTTTAAATATTCCAGATTTTTATGGTCGGTCCAGACTAAGAACGGATCTTGGGTCCCCTCCAGCCAATGTCTCCACTCCTCTAATGCCATCTTGACAGCCAATAGCTCTCTGTCCCCAACATCATATCGAGCCTCAGTGGGGGATAGGCGACGAGAGTAAAATGCACAAGGATGCAACTTCCCATCGGAGACACGCTGGGAAAGAATTGCACCAACCCCCACATTGGATGCATCCACCTCAACCACGAAAGGCAGAGCGGGATCTGGCAGACAAAGGATAGGTGCAGACAAAAAACGCTCCTTGAGTAGTCTGAACGCCTCTTCCGCCTGAGGAGTCCATATGAATGGCACACCACCCTTAGTGAGGGCAGAGATTGGCTCAGCTACAGTGCCAAAGTTCCTAATGAATTTCCTGTAGAAGTTGGCAAATCCCAGGAACCGCTGGACCTCTTTGACAGACCTAGGGGATGCCCAGTCCCTAATAGCCTGAGTCTTCACAGGATCCATTTGAACACGTCCTTCCTTCAAGATGAAGCCTAGAAAAGTCACCTCAGACGCATGGAATTCACATTTCTCCGGCTTAACAAACAGGTGGTTCTTCAGCAGCCTCAGTAAAACCTGCCGGACATGGTGACGGTGATCTGAAAGGGACTTAGAAAAAATCAAAATATCGTCAAGGTAGACAAAAACAAAGTGGTTAATCATATCTCTGAGGACATCATTAATAAGGGCTTGGAACACTGCAGGTGCATTAGTAAGACCAAATGGCATAACTTGATACTCGTAGTGCCCTGTTGGAGTGTTGAAAGCGGTCTTCCATTCATCGCCCTCGCGGATGCGTATGAGGTGGTACGCATTTCTCAAGTCGAGCTTGGTGAAGAACTTTGCCCCCTGGAGCAAATCAAAGGCAGTAGACATTAGTGGCAGAGGATAGCGATTACGGATGGTGATCTTGTTTAGAGCCCGATAGTCTATGCAGGGTCGAAGCCCTCCATCCTTCTTGCCCACAAAGAAGAATCCAGCCCCGGCTGGAGAGGTGGAGGGTCGAATAAATCCAGTAGCCAGGGCCTCTTTAATGTATTTGTCCATGGCCTCACGTTCTGGCAAAGACAGGGAGAAAATACGCCCACGGGAAGGGCTGGTGCCAGACAAAAGCTCAATGCTACAGTCATAGGGCCTGTGAGGGGGCAGTGTAGATGCTCTTACCCTACTGAAGACTTCTTTCAGGTCCAAATATTCAACGGGAACTTGAGCTAGCTCCAAGGCATCAACAGGTTCCACCAGTGGTCGGGCCGAACTCGGCAGGAGACACGTGGCATGGCAAGTGGGTCCCCACTCACGAATAGTTCCAGTGGCCCAATCAATACAGGGATTGTGCCGATTCAGCCATGGAAAACCAAGAACCACAGGAAACCCGGGTGAGTCAATCAGGTAGAGGGTAATTTCTTCCCGATGAATGTCTGATTGGAGTCTCAGGGGAGAGGTGGCAACAGTCACTCTTCCTTTACCTAAGGAGCGACCATCAAGGGCAGAGATAACAAAGGGAGGATTAACTGTAATCTGGGGCACCTGCAGGCGTCGGGCTACATTAATGTCCATAAAATTTCCAGCAGCGCCGGAGTCGATGAAGGCCTGAAAGGTGTGTCGCTGCTCTCCCCATGATAGGCATACCGGTAAGAATACTCCTGCACCCGGGGAGTCGGGAGAGAATGTTGCCCCGGTCATAATTCTCCCTAATCTTGACGGGGCCGGCCATTTCCCGGGCAGTCAGGACAAGAGGTTCGCAGGTGGCCTGCCTTACCACAATAATAGCATAGCCCCTCTCTTCTACGGCGATCCCTTTCAGATTGAGAGAGGCGGGTTCCTCCAATTAGCATGGGCTCAGGATCACTGGACGATGTGGAGGCAGGACTCCAGGATGGAGCTGGAACATCAGCCGACCTTCGGACGTGAGGTTGGGTGCGATGGCGCTCACGCAGGCGGTTGTCTAGCTGAATAGCCAGGGAGACCAATGTCTCAAGGTCATTGGGTGTCTCCACGGTAGCCAACCCATCCTTCAGGACATCAGACAGCCCATCATAGAAGGCTGAGATTAGAGCCGGCTCGTTCCACCCACTATCAGCTGCCAGGGTTCTGAAAGTAATTGCATAGTCAGCAGCACTGCCTAGTTCTTGTCGAAGTTTAAGAAGCCTTTTGGCTGCCTCCTGGCCAACTGCTGACCGGTCGAAGACACGCAACATTTCTTCATGGAAATTTGCATAGTTAGAGCAGATAGCGCCCTGTTGACCCCAGATAGCAGTCGCCCAGGCCAGAGCCTTGTCAGTCACTAGGGTGATTAAGTAAGCTATTCGAGATCGATCACTGGGATACATTGAGGGCTGTAGTTCAAATGCCAAACCACATTGTGTCAAAAAGCCTCTGCACCCACCTGGGTTCCCATCATATCTCTGTGGTGCGGGCAGTCTTGGTTCATGACTAGGTGGTGCAGGGGACGGTACCGGAGTTGGATTGGGAGCAGGTGCTGGAGATGGTAGATCCCCGATCCTCCGTACTTCCGTCAGTATATCTTGTAGAGCTTGGTCGTGTTGTTGGACCCGTTGCCGCTGATCGGCCAAGACTCGGGCATGGGTGTCCATGGTAGCTCCGAAGCTGTTGAGGGTAGCCATGATGCGTTCGAGATCCGATGAATCCTGGGGGGCTGTGTCCGAGGTCCCTGCTGAGTCATCCATTGGCTTAGTCTTTCTGTCAGGGTTGGGACAAGGGGGGTGTAGACTCAAGCGCAGAGATGGGTTAATTTAGTGGTATTTATTGTACCAAGTCCAAAGGGCAAACACACAGAAGATCAGAGGAGTTCAAAGGTCAAAAAGTCTAACAAAGGCAGAATTCCAAAAAGCAAAAGAAAACTAAACATAGGTAGACTCTTGGTCAAAAAATACAAAGAGTTCAAAGCGTCGTACTAAAGGGCAAATCCGAGTGGGTAATCCAGAGAACAGGCAGGGGGGTCAAAACACAGTGAATCAATAATAATTATCTTTCCAAGGCTAAGCTCACGTCAGAGTACAAGGTGACACAACAAAGACTAAGCACAGATCATTGTCAGAGGGAGGGCTTAAATACATGGCTTGATTGGTCATGTGACAGGGGAAACGAGACACAGGTGTCAGGAGTAATTAGGGCTGCAGGGGAACAGGAAATACCTAAATAGCATATGTGCGGCCACTAGGGGCCGCCAGAGTTCAAAATGCCAATAAATATCACATAACCATGACAGAATTATGCTCAAAACCAACGCTCTCCACTTCCAAATGGTGCGCCATGGCATAAATAACCCTATTTAAGCTCAGTTACACGTTTGCATTGAAAGTGACTGAGTTATTCACTTTTCCAGTTTTTATGCGTGCAAAATGCTTTTCAGAGCGAGAGAATCACTTTTTGACCAAAAAGGTGTTTTTGACTCTGACACGTGAATTGTGCTCAAAACAACTGCTCTCCACTTCCAAATGGTGCGCAATGACATAAATAACCCTATTTAAGCTCAGTTACACGTTTGCATTGAAAGTGACTGAGTTATTCACTTTTCCAGTTTTTATGCGTGCAAAATGCTTTTCAGAGCGAGAGAATCACTTTTTGACCAAAAAGGTGTTTTTGACCCTGACACGTGAATTGTGCTCAAAACAACTGCTCTTCACTTCCAAATGGTGCGCAATGGCATAAATAACCCTATTTAAGCTCAGTTACACGTTTGCATTGAAAGTGACTGAGTTGTACACTTTTCCAGTTTTTATGCGTGCAAAATGCTTTTCAGAGCGAGAAAAGCATGTTTTGACCCACAATGTGTTTTTGACCCTAACACGTGAATTATGCTCAAAACCAACGCTCTCCACTTCCAAATGGTGCGCCATGGCATAAATAACCCTATTTAAGCTCAGTTACACGTTTGCATTGAAAGTGACTGAGTTATTCACTTTTCCAGTTTTTATGCGTGCAAAATGCTTTTCAGAGCGAGAGAATCACTTTTTGACCAAAAAGGTATTTTTGACTCTGACACGTGAATTGTGCTCAAAACAACTGCTCTCCACTTCCAAATGGTGCGCAATGGCATAAATAACCCTATTTAAGCTCAGTTACACGTTTGCATTGAAAGTGACTGAGTTATTCACTTTTCCAGTTTTTATGCGTGCAAAATGCTTTTCAGAGCGAGAGAATCACTTTTTGACCAAAAAGGTGTTTTTGACCCTGACACGTGAATTGTGCTCAAAACAACTGCTCTTCACTTCCAAATGGTGCGCAATGGCATAAATAACCCTATTTAAGCTCAGTTACACGTTTGCATTGAAAGTGACTGAGTTGTTCACTTTTCCAGGTTTTATGCGTGCAAAATGCTTTTCAGAGCGAGAAAAGCATGTTTTGACCCACAATGTGTTTTTGACCCTGACACGTGAATTGTGCTCAAAACAACTGCTCTCCACTTCCAAATGGTGCGCAATGGCATAAATAACCCTATTTAAGCTCAGTTACACGTTTGCATTGAAAGTGACTGAGTTGTTCACTTTTCCAGTTTTTATGCGTGCAAAATGCTTTTCAGAGCGAGAAAAGCATGTTTTGACCCACAATGTGTTTTTGACCCTAACACGTGAATTATGCTCAAAACCAACGCTCTCCACTTCCAAATGGTGCGCCATGGCATAAATAACCCTATTTAAGCTCAGTTACACGTTTGCATTGAAAGTGACTGAGTTATTCACTTTTCCAGTTTTTATGCGTGCAAAATGCTTTTCAGAGCGAGAGAATCACTTTTTGACCAAAAAGGTGTTTTTGACTCTGACACGTGAATTGTGCTCAAAACAACTGCTCTCCACTTCCAAATGGTGCGCAATGGCATAAATAACCCTATTTAAGCTCAGTTACACGTTTGCATTGAAAGTGACTGAGTTATTCACTTTTCCAGTTTTTATGCGTGCAAAATGCTTTTCAGAGCGAGAGAATCACTTTTTGACCAAAAAGGTGTTTTTGACCCTGACACGTGAATTGTGCTCAAAACAACTGCTCTTCACTTCCAAATGGTGCGCAATGGCATAAATAACCCTATTTAAGCTCAGTTACACGTTTGCATTGAAAGTGACTGAGTTGTACACTTTTCCAGTTTTTATGCGTGCAAAATGCTTTTCAGAGCGAGAAAAGCATGTTTTGACCCACAATGTGTTTTTGACCCTAACACGTGAATTATGCTCAAAACCAACGCTCTCCACTTCCAAATGGTGCGCCATGGCATAAATAACCCTATTTGAGCTCAGTTACACGTTTGCATTGAAAGTGACTGAGTTGTTCACTTTTCCAGTTTTTATGCCTGCAAAATGCTTTTCAGAGCGAGAAAAGCATGTTTTGACCCACAATGTGTTTTTGACCCTAACACGTGAATTATGCTCAAAACCAACGCTCTCCACTTCCAAATGGTGCGCCATGGCATAAATAACCCTATTTAAGCTCAGTTACACGTTTGCATTGAAAGTGACTGAGTTATTCACTTTTCCAGTTTTTATGCGTGCAAAATGCTTTTCAGAGCGAGAGAATCACTTTTTGACCAAAAAGGTGTTTTTGACTCTGACACGTGAATTGTGCTCAAAACAACTGCTCTCCACTTCCAAATGGTGCGCAATGGCATAAATAACCCTATTTAAGCTCAGTTACACGTTTGCATTGAAAGTGACTGAGTTATTCACTTTTCCAGTTTTTATGCGTGCAAAATGCTTTTCAGAGCGAGAAAAGCATGTTTTGACCCACAATGTGTTTTTGACCCTAACACGTGAATTATGCTCAAAACCAACGCTCTCCACTTCCAAATGGTGCGCAATGGCATAAATAACCCTATTTAAGCTCAGTTACACGTTTGCATTGAAAGTGACTGAGTTATTCACTTTTCCAGTTTATATGCGTGCAAAATGCTTTTCAGAGCGAGAGAATCACTTTTTGACCAAAAAGGTGTTTTTGACCCTGACACGTGAATTGTGCTCAAAACAACTGCTCTTCACTTCCAAATGGTGCGCAATGGCATAAATAACCCTATTTAAGCTCAGTTACACGTTTGCATTGAAAGTGACTGAGTTGTACACTTTTCCAGTTTTTATGCCTGCAAAATGCTTTTCAGAGCGAGAAAAGCATGTTTTGACCCACAATGTGTTTTTGACCCTAACACGTGAATTATGCTCAAAACCAACGCTCTCCACTTCCAAATGGTGCGCAATGGCATAAATAACCCTATTTAAGCTCAGTTACACGTTTGCATTGAAAGTGACTGAGTTGTTCACTTTTCCAGTTTTTATGCGTGCAAAATGCTTTTCAGAGCGAGAAAAGCATGTTTTGACCCACAATGTGTTTTTGACCCTAACACGTGAATTATGCTCAAAACCAACGCTCTCCACTTCCAAATGGTGCGCCATGGCATAAATAACCCTATTTAAGCTCAGTTACACGTTTGCATTGAAAGTGACTGAGTTGTTCACTTTTCCAGGTTTTATGCGTGCAAAATGCTTTTCAGAGCGAGAAAAGCATGTTTTGACCCACAATGTGTTTTTGACCCTGACACGTGAATTGTGCTCAAAACAACTGCTCTCCACTTCCAAATGGTGCGCAATGGCATAAATAACCCTATTTAAGCTCAGTTACACGTTTGCATTGAAAGTGACTGAGTTATTCACTTTTCCAGTTTTTATGCGTGCAAAATGCTTTTCAGAGCGAGAGAATCACTTTTTGACCAAAAAGGTGTTTTTGACCCTGACACGTGAATTGTGCTCAAAACAACTGCTCTTCACTTCCAAATGGTGCGCAATGGCATAAATAACCCTATTTAAGCTCAGTTACACGTTTGCATTGAAAGTGACTGAGTTGTTCACTTTTCCAGTTTTTATGCGTGCAAAATGCTTTTCAGAGCGAGAAAAACATGTTTTGACCCACAATGTGTTTTTGACCCTAACACGTGAATTATGCTCAAAACCAACGCTCTCCACTTCCAAATGGTGCGCCATGGCATAAATAACCCTATTTAAGCTCAGTTACACGTTTGCATTGAAAGTGACTGAGTTATTCACTTTTCCAGTTTTTATGCGTGCAAAATGCTTTTCAGAGCGAGAGAATCACTTTTTGACCAAAAAGGTGTTTTTGACCCTGACACGTGAATTGTGCTCAAAACAACTGCTCTTCACTTCCAAATGGTGCGCAATGGCATAAATAACCCTATTTAAGCTCAGTTACACGTTTGCATTGAAAGTGACTGAGTTATTCACTTTTCCAGTTTTTATGCGTGCAAAATGCTTTTCAGAGCGAGAGAATCACTTTTTGACCAAAAAGGTGTTTTTGACCCTGACACGTGAATTGTGCTCAAAACAACTGCTCTTCACTTCCAAATGGTGCGCAATGGCATAAATAACCCTATTTAAGCTCAGTTACACGTTTGCATTGAAAGTGACTGAGTTGTTCACTTTTCCAGGTTTTATGCGTGCAAAATGCTTTTCAGAGCGAGAAAAGCATGTTTTGACCCACAATGTGTTTTTGACCCTGACACGTGAATTGTGCTCAAAACAACTGCTCTCCACTTCCAAATGGTGCGCAATGGCATAAATAACCCTATTTAAGCTCAGTTACACGTTTGCATTGAAAGTGACTGAGTTATTCACTTTTCCAGTTTTTATGCGTGCAAAATGCTTTTCAGAGCGAGAGAATCACTTTTTGACCAAAAAGGTGTTTTTGACCCTGACACGTGAATTGTGCTCAAAACAACTGCTCTTCACTTCCAAATGGTGCGCAATGGCATAAATAACCCTATTTAAGCTCAGTTACACGTTTGCATTGAAAGTGACTGAGTTGTTCACTTTTCCAGTTTTTATGCGTGCAAAATGCTTTTCAGAGCGAGAAAAGCATGTTTTGACCCACAATGTGTTTTTGACCCTAACACGTGAATTATGCTCAAAACCAACGCTCTCCACTTCCAAATGGTGCGCCATGGCATAAATAACCCTATTTAAGCTCAGTTACACGTTTGCATTGAAAGTGACTGAGTTATTCACTTTTCCAGTTTTTATGCGTGCAAAATGCTTTTCAGAGCGAGAGAATCACTTTTTGACCAAAAAGGTGTTTTTGACTCTGACACGTGAATTGTGCTCAAAACAACTGCTCTCCACTTCCAAATGGTGCGCAATGGCATAAATAACCCTATTTAAGCTCAGTTACACGTTTGCATTGAAAGTGACTGAGTTGTTCACTTTTCCAGTTTTTATGCGTGCAAAATGCTTTTCAGAGCGAGAAAAGCATGTTTTGACCCACAATGTGTTTTTGACCCTAACACGTGAATTATGCTCAAAACCAACGCTCTCCACTTCCAAATGGTGCGCCATGGCATAAATAACCCTATTTAAGCTCAGTTACACGTTTGCATTGAAAGTGACTGAGTTGTTCACTTTTCCAGGTTTTATGCGTGCAAAATGCTTTTCAGAGCGAGAAAAGCATGTTTTGACCCACAATGTGTTTTTGACCCTAACACGTGAATTATGCTCAAAACCAACGCTCTCCACTTCCAAATGGTGCGCCATGGCATAAATAACCCTATTTAAGCTCAGTTACACGTTTGCATTGAAAGTGACTGAGTTATTCACTTTTCCAGTTTTTATGCGTGCAAAATGCTTTTCAGAGCGAGAGAATCACTTTTTGACCAAAAAGGTGTTTTTGACTCTGACACGTGAATTGTGCTCAAAACAACTGCTCTCCACTTCCAAATGGTGCGCAATGGCATAAATAACCCTATTTAAGCTCAGTTACACGTTTGCATTGAAAGTGACTGAGTTATTCACTTTTCCAGTTTTTATGCGTGCAAAATGCTTTTCAGAGCGAGAGAATCACTTTTTGACCAAAAAGGTGTTTTTGACCCTGACACGTGAATTGTGCTCAAAACAACTGCTCTTCACTTCCAAATGGTGCGCAATGGCATAAATAACCCTATTTAAGCTCAGTTACACGTTTGCATTGAAAGTGACTGAGTTGTACACTTTTCCAGTTTTTATGCGTGCAAAATGCTTTTCAGAGCGAGAAAAGCATGTTTTGACCCACAATGTGTTTTTGACCCTAACACGTGAATTATGCTCAAAACCAACGCTCTCCACTTCCAAATGGTGCGCCATGGCATAAATAACCCTATTTGAGCTCAGTTACACGTTTGCATTGAAAGTGACTGAGTTGTTCACTTTTCCAGTTTTTATGCCTGCAAAATGCTTTTCAGAGCGAGAAAAGCATGTTTTGACCCACAATGTGTTTTTGACCCTAACACGTGAATTATGCTCAAAACCAACGCTCTCCACTTCCAAATGGTGCGCCATGGCATAAATAACCCTATTTAAGCTCAGTTACACGTTTGCATTGAAAGTGACTGAGTTATTCACTTTTCCAGTTTTTATGCGTGCAAAATGCTTTTCAGAGCGAGAGAATCACTTTTTGACCAAAAAGGTGTTTTTGACCCTGACACGTGAATTGTGCTCAAAACAACTGCTCTTCACTTCCAAATGGTGCGCAATGGCATAAATAACCCTATTTAAGCTCAGTTACACGTTTGCATTGAAAGTGACTGAGTTGTTCACTTTTCCAGTTTTTATGCGTGCAAAATGCTTTTCAGAGCGAGAAAAGCATGTTTTGACCCACAATGTGTTTTTGACCCTAACACGTGAATTATGCTCAAAACCAACGCTCTCCACTTCCAAATGGTGCGCCATGGCATAAATAACCCTATTTAAGCTCAGTTACACGTTTGCATTGAAAGTGACTGAGTTATTCACTTTTCCAGTTTTTATGCGTGCAAAATGCTTTTCAGAGCGAGAGAATCACTTTTTGACCAAAAAGGTGTTTTTGACTCTGACACGTGAATTGTGCTCAAAACAACTGCTCTCCACTTCCAAATGGTGCGCAATGGCATAAATAACCCTATTTAAGCTCAGTTACACGTTTGCATTGAAAGTGACTGAGTTATTCACTTTTCCAGTTTTTATGCGTGCAAAATGCTTTTCAGAGCGAGAGAATCACTTTTTGACCAAAAAGGTGTTTTTGACCCTGACACGTGAATTGTGCTCAAAACAACTGCTCTTCACTTCCAAATGGTGCGCAATGGCATAAATAACCCTATTTAAGCTCAGTTACACGTTTGCATTGAAAGTGACTGAGTTGTACACTTTTCCAGTTTTTATGCGTGCAAAATGCTTTTCAGAGCGAGAAAAGCATGTTTTGACCCACAATGTGTTTTTGACCCTAACACGTGAATTATGCTCAAAACCAACGCTCTCCACTTCCAAATGGTGCGCCATGGCATAAATAACCCTATTTGAGCTCAGTTACACGTTTGCATTGAAAGTGACTGAGTTGTTCACTTTTCCAGTTTTTATGCCTGCAAAATGCTTTTCAGAGCGAGAAAAGCATGTTTTGACCCACAATGTGTTTTTGACCCTAACACGTGAATTATGCTCAAAACCAACGCTCTCCACTTCCAAATGGTGCGCCATGGCATAAATAACCCTATTTAAGCTCAGTTACACGTTTGCATTGAAAGTGACTGAGTTATTCACTTTTCCAGTTTTTATGCGTGCAAAATGCTTTTCAGAGCGAGAGAATCACTTTTTGACCAAAAAGGTGTTTTTGACCCTGACACGTGAATTATGCTCAAAACCAACGCTCTCCACTTCCAAATGGTGCGCCATGGCATAAATAACCCTATTTGAGCTCAGTTACACGTTTGCATTGAAAGTGACTGAGTTGTTCACTTTTCCAGTTTTTATGCGTGCAAAATGCTTTTCAGAGCGAGAAAAGCATGTTTTGACCCACAATGTGTTTTTGACCCTAACACGTGAATTATGCTCAAAACCAACGCTCTCCACTTCCAAATGGTGCGCCATGGCATAAATAACCCTATTTAAGCTCAGTTACACGTTTGCATTGAAAGTGACTGAGTTATTCACTTTTCCAGTTTTTATGCGTGCAAAATGCTTTTCAGAGCGAGAGAATCACTTTTTGACCAAAAAGGTGTTTTTGACTCTGACACGTGAATTGTGCTCAAAACAACTGCTCTCCACTTCCAAATGGTGCGCAATGGCATAAATAACCCTATTTAAGCTCAGTTACACGTTTGCATTGAAAGTGACTGAGTTATTCACTTTTCCAGTTTTTATGCGTGCAAAATGCTTTTCAGAGCGAGAGAATCACTTTTTGACCAAAAAGGTGTTTTTGACTCTGACACGTGAATTGTGCTCAAAACAACTGCTCTCCACTTCCAAATGGTGCGCAATGGCATAAATAACCCTATTTAAGCTCAGTTACACGTTTGCATTGAAAGTGACTGAGTTATTCACTTTTCCAGTTTTTATGCGTGCAAAATGCTTTTCAGAGCGAGAGAATCACTTTTTGACCAAAAAGGTGTTTTTGACCCTGACACGTGAATTGTGCTCAAAACAACTGCTCTTCACTTCCAAATGGTGCGCAATGGCATAAATAACCCTATTTAAGCTCAGTTACACGTTTGCATTGAAAGTGACTGAGTTGTACACTTTTCCAGTTTTTATGCGTGCAAAATGCTTTTCAGAGCGAGAAAAGCATGTTTTGACCCACAATGTGTTTTTGACCCTAACACGTGAATTATGCTCAAAACCAACGCTCTCCACTTCCAAATGGTGCGCCATGGCATAAATAACCCTATTTGAGCTCAGTTACACGTTTGCATTGAAAGTGACTGAGTTGTTCACTTTTCCAGTTTTTATGCCTGCAAAATGCTTTTCAGAGCGAGAAAAGCATGTTTTGACCCACAATGTGTTTTTGACCCTAACACGTGAATTATGCTCAAAACCAACGCTCTCCACTTCCAAATGGTGCGCCATGGCATAAATAACCCTATTTAAGCTCAGTTACACGTTTGCATTGAAAGTGACTGAGTTATTCACTTTTCCAGTTTTTATGCGTGCAAAATGCTTTTCAGAGCGAGAGAATCACTTTTTGACCAAAAAGGTGTTTTTGACCCTGACACGTGAATTATGCTCAAAACCAACGCTCTCCACTTCCAAATGGTGCGCCATGGCATAAATAACCCTATTTGAGCTCAGTTACACGTTTGCATTGAAAGTGACTGAGTTGTTCACTTTTCCAGTTTTTATGCGTGCAAAATGCTTTTCAGAGCGAGAAAAGCATGTTTTGACCCACAATGTGTTTTTGACCCTAACACGTGAATTATGCTCAAAACCAACGCTCTCCACTTCCAAATGGTGCGCCATGGCATAAATAACCCTATTTAAGCTCAGTTACACGTTTGCATTGAAAGTGACTGAGTTATTCACTTTTCCAGTTTTTATGCGTGCAAAATGCTTTTCAGAGCGAGAGAATCACTTTTTGACCAAAAAGGTGTTTTTGACTCTGACACGTGAATTGTGCTCAAAACAACTGCTCTCCACTTCCAAATGGTGCGCAATGGCATAAATAACCCTATTTAAGCTCAGTTACACGTTTGCATTGAAAGTGACTGAGTTATTCACTTTTCCAGTTTTTATGCGTGCAAAATGCTTTTCAGAGCGAGAGAATCACTTTTTGACCAAAAAGGTGTTTTTGACCCTGACACGTGAATTGTGCTCAAAACAACTGCTCTTCACTTCCAAATGGTGCGCAATGGCATAAATAACCCTATTTAAGCTCAGTTACACGTTTGCATTGAAAGTGACTGAGTTGTACACTTTTCCAGTTTTTATGCGTGCAAAATGCTTTTCAGAGCGAGAAAAGCATGTTTTGACCCACAATGTGTTTTTGACCCTAACACGTGAATTATGCTCAAAACCAACGCTCTCCACTTCCAAATGGTGCGCCATGGCATAAATAACCCTATTTGAGCTCAGTTACACGTTTGCATTGAAAGTGACTGAGTTGTTCACTTTTCCAGTTTTTATGCCTGCAAAATGCTTTTCAGAGCGAGAAAAGCATGTTTTGACCCACAATGTGTTTTTGACCCTAACACGTGAATTATGCTCAAAACCAACGCTCTCCACTTCCAAATGGTGCGCCATGGCATAAATAACCCTATTTGAGCTCAGTTACACGTTTGCATTGAAAGTGACTGAGTTGTTCACTTTTCCAGTTTTTATGCGTGCAAAATGCTTTTCAGAGCGAGAAAAGCATGTTTTGACCCACAATGTGTTTTTGACCCTAACACGTGAATTATGCTCAAAACCAACGCTCTCCACTTCCAAATGGTGCGCAATGGCATAAATAACCCTATTTAAGCTCAGTTACACGTTTGCATTGAAAGTGACTGAGTTATTCACTTTTCCAGTTTTTATGCGTGCAAAATGCTTTTCAGAGCGAGAAAAGCATGTTTTGACCCACAATGTGTTTTTGACCCTGACACGTGAATTGTGCTCAAAACAACTGCTCTCCACTTCCAAATGGTGCGCAATGGCATAAATAACCCTATTTAAGCTTAGTTACACGTTTGCATTGAAAGGGACTGAGTTATCAACTTTTCCAGTTTGTATGCGTGCAAAATGCTTTTCAGAGCGAGAGAATCACTTTTTGACCAAAAAGGTGTTTTTGACCCTGACACGTGAATTGTGCTCAAAACAACTGCTCTTCACTTCCAAATGGTGCGCAATGGCATAAATAACCCTATTTAAGCTCAGTTACACGTTTGCATTGAAAGTGACTGAGTTATTCACTTTTCCAGTTTTTATGCGTGCAAAATGCTTTTCAGAGCGAGAAAAGCATGTTTTGACCCACAATGTGTTTTTGACCCTAACACGTGAATTATGCTCAAAACCAACGCTCTCCACTTCCAAATGGTGCGCAATGGCATAAATAACCCTATTTAAGCTCAGTTACACGTTTGCATTGAAAGTGACTGAGTTATTCACTTTTCCAGTTTATATGCGTGCAAAATGCTTTTCAGAGCGAGAGAATCACTTTTTGACCAAAAAGGTGTTTTTGACCCTGACACGTGAATTGTGCTCAAAACAACTGCTCTTCACTTCCAAATGGTGCGCAATGGCATAAATAACCCTATTTAAGCTCAGTTACACGTTTGCATTGAAAGTGACTGAGTTGTACACTTTTCCAGTTTTTATGCGTGCAAAATGCTTTTCAGAGCGAGAAAAGCATGTTTTGACCCACAATGTGTTTTTGACCCTAACACGTGAATTATGCTCAAAACCAACGCTCTCCACTTCCAAATGGTGCGCAATGGCATAAATAACCCTATTTAAGCTCAGTTACACGTTTGCATTGAAAGTGACTGAGTTGTTCACTTTTCCAGTTTTTATGCGTGCAAAATGCTTTTCAGAGCGAGAAAAGCATGTTTTGACCCACAATGTGTTTTTGACCCTAACACGTGAATTATGCTCAAAACCAACGCTCTCCACTTCCAAATGGTGCGCCATGGCATAAATAACCCTATTTAAGCTCAGTTACACGTTTGCATTGAAAGTGACTGAGTTGTTCACTTTTCCAGGTTTTATGCGTGCAAAATGCTTTTCAGAGCGAGAAAAGCATGTTTTGACCCACAATGTGTTTTTGACCCTGACACGTGAATTGTGCTCAAAACAACTGCTCTCCACTTCCAAATGGTGCGCAATGGCATAAATAACCCTATTTAAGCTCAGTTACACGTTTGCATTGAAAGTGACTGAGTTATTCACTTTTCCAGTTTTTATGCGTGCAAAATGCTTTTCAGAGCGAGAGAATCACTTTTTGACCAAAAAGGTGTTTTTGACCCTGACACGTGAATTGTGCTCAAAACAACTGCTCTTCACTTCCAAATGGTGCGCAATGGCATAAATAACCCTATTTAAGCTCAGTTACACGTTTGCATTGAAAGTGACTGAGTTGTTCACTTTTCCAGTTTTTATGCGTGCAAAATGCTTTTCAGAGCGAGAAAAGCATGTTTTGACCCACAATGTGTTTTTGACCCTAACACGTGAATTATGCTCAAAACCAACGCTCTCCACTTCCAAATGGTGCGCCATGGCATAAATAACCCTATTTAAGCTCAGTTACACGTTTGCATTGAAAGTGACTGAGTTATTCACTTTTCCAGTTTTTATGCGTGCAAAATGCTTTTCAGAGCCAGAGAATCACTTTTTGACCAAAAAGGTGTTTTTGACTCTGACACGTGAATTGTGCTCAAAACAACTGCTCTCCACTTCCAAATGGTGCGCAATGGCATAAATAACCCTATTTAAGCTCAGTTACACGTTTGCATTGAAAGTGACTGAGTTATTCACTTTTCCAGTTTTTATGCGTGCAAAATGCTTTTCAGAGCGAGAGAATCACTTTTTGACCAAAAAGGTGTTTTTGACCCTGACACGTGAATTGTGCTCAAAACAACTGCTCTTCACTTCCAAATGGTGCGCAATGGCATAAATAACCCTATTTAAGCTCAGTTACACGTTTGCATTGAAAGTGACTGAGTTATTCACTTTTCCAGTTTTTATGCGTGCAAAATGCTTTTCAGAGCGAGAGAATCACTTTTTGACCAAAAAGGTGTTTTTGACCCTGACACGTGAATTATGCTCAAAACCAACGCTCTCCACTTCCAAATGGTGCGCCATGGCATAAATAACCCTATTTGAGCTCAGTTACACGTTTGCATTGAAAGTGACTGAGTTGTTCACTTTTCCAGTTTTTATGCGTGCAAAATGCTTTTCAGAGCGAGAAAAGCATGTTTTGACCCACAATGTGTTTTTGACCCTAACACGTGAATTATGCTCAAAACCAACGCTCTCCACTTCCAAATGGTGCGCCATGGCATAAATAACCCTATTTAAGCTCAGTTACACGTTTGCATTGAAAGTGACTGAGTTATTCACTTTTCCAGTTTTTATGCGTGCAAAATGCTTTTCAGAGCGAGAGAATCACTTTTTGACCAAAAAGGTGTTTTTGACTCTGACACGTGAATTGTGCTCAAAACAACTGCTCTCCACTTCCAAATGGTGCGCAATGGCATAAATAACCCTATTTAAGCTCAGTTACACGTTTGCATTGAAAGTGACTGAGTTATTCACTTTTCCAGTTTTTATGCGTGCAAAATGCTTTTCAGAGCGAGAGAATCACTTTTTGACCAAAAAGGTGTTTTTGACCCTGACACGTGAATTGTGCTCAAAACAACTGCTCTTCACTTCCAAATGGTGCGCAATGGCATAAATAACCCTATTTAAGCTCAGTTACACGTTTGCATTGAAAGTGACTGAGTTGTACACTTTTCCAGTTTTTATGCGTGCAAAATGCTTTTCAGAGCGAGAAAAGCATGTTTTGACCCACAATGTGTTTTTGACCCTAACACGTGAATTATGCTCAAAACCAACGCTCTCCACTTCCAAATGGTGCGCCATGGCATAAATAACCCTATTTGAGCTCAGTTACACGTTTGCATTGAAAGTGACTGAGTTGTTCACTTTTCCAGTTTTTATGCCTGCAAAATGCTTTTCAGAGCGAGAAAAGCATGTTTTGACCCACAATGTGTTTTTGACCCTAACACGTGAATTATGCTCAAAACCAACGCTCTCCACTTCCAAATGGTGCGCCATGGCATAAATAACCCTATTTGAGCTCAGTTACACGTTTGCATTGAAAGTGACTGAGTTGTTCACTTTTCCAGTTTTTATGCGTGCAAAATGCTTTTCAGAGCGAGAAAAGCATGTTTTGACCCACAATGTGTTTTTGACCCTAACACGTGAATTATGCTCAAAACCAACGCTCTCCACTTCCAAATGGTGCGCAATGGCATAAATAACCCTATTTAAGCTCAGTTACACGTTTGCATTGAAAGTGACTGAGTTATTCACTTTTCCAGTTTTTATGCGTGCAAAATGCTTTTCAGAGCGAGAAAAGCATGTTTTGACCCACAATGTGTTTTTGACCCTGACACGTGAATTGTGCTCAAAACAACTGCTCTCCACTTCCAAATGGTGCGCAATGGCATAAATAACCCTATTTAAGCTTAGTTACACGTTTGCATTGAAAGGGACTGAGTTATCAACTTTTCCAGTTTGTATGCGTGCAAAATGCTTTTCAGAGCGAGAGAATCACTTTTTGACCAAAAAGGTGTTTTTGACCCTGACACGTGAATTGTGCTCAAAACAACTGCTCTTCACTTCCAAATGGTGCGCAATGGCATAAATAACCCTATTTAAGCTCAGTTACACGTTTGCATTGAAAGTGACTGAGTTATTCACTTTTCCAGTTTTTATGCGTGCAAAATGCTTTTCAGAGCGAGAAAAGCATGTTTTGACCCACAATGTGTTTTTGACCCTAACACGTGAATTATGCTCAAAACCAACGCTCTCCACTTCCAAATGGTGCGCAATGGCATAAATAACCCTATTTAAGCTCAGTTACACGTTTGCATTGAAAGTGACTGAGTTATTCACTTTTCCAGTTTATATGCGTGCAAAATGCTTTTCAGAGCGAGAGAATCACTTTTTGACCAAAAAGGTGTTTTTGACCCTGACACGTGAATTGTGCTCAAAACAACTGCTCTTCACTTCCAAATGGTGCGCAATGGCATAAATAACCCTATTTAAGCTCAGTTACACGTTTGCATTGAAAGTGACTGAGTTGTACACTTTTCCAGTTTTTATGCGTGCAAAATGCTTTTCAGAGCGAGAAAAGCATGTTTTGACCCACAATGTGTTTTTGACCCTAACACGTGAATTATGCTCAAAACCAACGCTCTCCACTTCCAAATGGTGCGCAATGGCATAAATAACCCTATTTAAGCTCAGTTACACGTTTGCATTGAAAGTGACTGAGTTGTTCACTTTTCCAGTTTTTATGCGTGCAAAATGCTTTTCAGAGCGAGAAAAGCATGTTTTGACCCACAATGTGTTTTTGACCCTAACACGTGAATTATGCTCAAAACCAACGCTCTCCACTTCCAAATGGTGCGCCATGGCATAAATAACCCTATTTAAGCTCAGTTACACGTTTGCATTGAAAGTGACTGAGTTGTTCACTTTTCCAGGTTTTATGCGTGCAAAATGCTTTTCAGAGCGAGAAAAGCATGTTTTGACCCACAATGTGTTTTTGACCCTGACACGTGAATTGTGCTCAAAACAACTGCTCTCCACTTCCAAATGGTGCGCAATGGCATAAATAACCCTATTTAAGCTCAGTTACACGTTTGCATTGAAAGTGACTGAGTTATTCACTTTTCCAGTTTTTATGCGTGCAAAATGCTTTTCAGAGCGAGAGAATCACTTTTTGACCAAAAAGGTGTTTTTGACCCTGACACGTGAATTGTGCTCAAAACAACTGCTCTTCACTTCCAAATGGTGCGCAATGGCATAAATAACCCTATTTAAGCTCAGTTACACGTTTGCATTGAAAGTGACTGAGTTGTTCACTTTTCCAGTTTTTATGCGTGCAAAATGCTTTTCAGAGCGAGAAAAGCATGTTTTGACCCACAATGTGTTTTTGACCCTAACACGTGAATTATGCTCAAAACCAACGCTCTCCACTTCCAAATGGTGCGCCATGGCATAAATAACCCTATTTAAGCTCAGTTACACGTTTGCATTGAAAGTGACTGAGTTATTCACTTTTCCAGTTTTTATGCGTGCAAAATGCTTTTCAGAGCCAGAGAATCACTTTTTGACCAAAAAGGTGTTTTTGACTCTGACACGTGAATTGTGCTCAAAACAACTGCTCTCCACTTCCAAATGGTGCGCAATGGCATAAATAACCCTATTTAAGCTCAGTTACACGTTTGCATTGAAAGTGACTGAGTTATTCACTTTTCCAGTTTTTATGCGTGCAAAATGCTTTTCAGAGCGAGAGAATCACTTTTTGACCAAAAAGGTGTTTTTGACCCTGACACGTGAATTGTGCTCAAAACAACTGCTCTTCACTTCCAAATGGTGCGCAATGGCATAAATAACCCTATTTAAGCTCAGTTACACGTTTGCATTGAAAGTGACTGAGTTGTACACTTTTCCAGTTTTTATGCGTGCAAAATGCTTTTCAGAGCGAGAAAAGCATGTTTTGACCCACAATGTGTTTTTGACCCTAACACGTGAATTATGCTCAAAACCAACGCTCTCCACTTCCAAATGGTGCGCCATGGCATAAATAACCCTATTTGAGCTCAGTTACACGTTTGCATTGAAAGTGACTGAGTTGTTCACTTTTCCAGTTTTTATGCCTGCAAAATGCTTTTCAGAGCGAGAAAAGCATGTTTTGACCCACAATGTGTTTTTGACCCTAACACGTGAATTATGCTCAAAACCAACGCTCTCCACTTCCAAATGGTGCGCCATGGCATAAATAACCCTATTTAAGCTCAGTTACACGTTTGCATTGAAAGTGACTGAGTTGTTCACTTTTCCAGGTTTTATGCGTGCAAAATGCTTTTCAGAGCGAGAAAAGCATGTTTTGACCCACAATGTGTTTTTGACCCTGACACGTGAATTGTGCTCAAAACAACTGCTCTTCACTTCCAAATGGTGCGCAATGGCATAAATAACCCTATTTAAGCTCAGTTACACGTTTGCATTGAAAGTGACTGAGTTGTTCACTTTTCCAGTTTTTATGCGTGCAAAATGCTTTTCAGAGCGAGAAAAGCATGTTTTGACCCACAATGTGTTTTTGACCCTAACACGTGAATTATGCTCAAAACCAACGCTCTCCACTTCCAAATGGTACGCCATGGCATAAATAACCCTATTTAAGCTCAGTTACACGTTTGCATTGAAAGTGACTGAGTTATTCACTTTTCCAGTTTTTATGCGTGCAAAATGCTTTTCAGAGCGAGAGAATCACTTTTTGACCAAAAAGGTATTTTTGACTCTGACACGTGAATTGTGCTCAAAACAACTGCTCTCCACTTCCAAATGGTGCGCAATGGCATAAATAACCCTATTTAAGCTCAGTTACACGTTTGCATTGAAAGTGACTGAGTTATTCACTTTTCCAGTTTTTATGCGTGCAAAATGCTTTTCAGAGCGAGAGAATCACTTTTTGACCAAAAAGGTGTTTTTGACCCTGACACGTGAATTGTGCTCAAAACAACTGCTCTTCACTTCCAAATGGTGCGCAATGGCATAAATAACCCTATTTAAGCTCAGTTACACGTTTGCATTGAAAGTGACTGAGTTATTCACTTTTCCAGTTTATATGCGTGCAAAATGCTTTTCAGAGCGAGAGAATCACTTTTTGACCAAAAAGGTGTTTTTGACCCTGACACGTGAATTGTGCTCAAAACAACTGCTCTTCACTTCCAAATGGTGCGCAATGGCATAAATAACCCTATTTAAGCTCGGTTACACGTTTGCATTGAAAGTGACTGAGTTGTACACTTTTCCAGTTTTTATGCGTGCAAAATGCTTTTCAGAGCGAGAAAAGCATGTTTTGACCCACAATGTGTTTTTGACCCTAACACGTGAATTATGCTCAAAACCAACGCTCTCCACTTCCAAATGGTGCGCCATGGCATAAATAACCCTATTTAAGCTCAGTTACACGTTTGCATTGAAAGTGACTGAGTTGTTCACTTTTCCAGGTTTTATGCGTGCAAAATGCTTTTCAGAGCGAGAAAAGCATGTTTTGACCCACAATGTGTTTTTGACCCTGACACGTGAATTGTGCTCAAAACAACTGCTCTCCACTTCCAAATGGTGCGCAATGGCATAAATAACCCTATTTAAGCTCAGTTACACGTTTGCATTGAAAGTGACTGAGTTATTCACTTTTCCAGTTTTTATGCGTGCAAAATGCTTTTCAGAGCGAGAGAATCACTTTTTGACCAAAAAGGTGTTTTTGACCCTGACACGTGAATTGTGCTCAAAACAACTGCTCTTCACTTCCAAATGGTGCGCAATGGCATAAATAACCCTATTTAAGCTCAGTTACACGTTTGCATTGAAAGTGACTGAGTTGTTCACTTTTCCAGTTTTTATGCGTGCAAAATGCTTTTCAGAGCGAGAAAAGCATGTTTTGACCCACAATGTGTTTTTGACCCTAACACGTGAATTATGCTCAAAACCAACGCTCTCCACTTCCAAATGGTGCGCCATGGCATAAATAACCCTATTTAAGCTCAGTTACACGTTTGCATTGAAAGTGACTGAGTTATTCACTTTTCCAGTTTTTATGCGTGCAAAATGCTTTTCAGAGCGAGAGAATCACTTTTTGACCAAAAAGGTGTTTTTGACTCTGACACGTGAATTGTGCTCAAAACAACTGCTCTCCACTTCCAAATGGTGCGCAATGGCATAAATAACCCTATTTAAGCTCAGTTACACGTTTGCATTGAAAGTGACTGAGTTATTCACTTTTCCAGTTTTTATGCGTGCAAAATGCTTTTCAGAGCGAGAGAATCACTTTTTGACCAAAAAGGTGTTTTTGACCCTGACACGTGAATTGTGCTCAAAACAACTGCTCTTCACTTCCAAATGGTGCGCAATGGCATAAATAACCCTATTTAAGCTCAGTTACACGTTTGCATTGAAAGTGACTGAGTTGTACACTTTTCCAGTTTTTATGCGTGCAAAATGCTTTTCAGAGCGAGAAAAGCATGTTTTGACCCACAATGTGTTTTTGACCCTAACACGTGAATTATGCTCAAAACCAACGCTCTCCACTTCCAAATGGTGCGCCATGGCATAAATAACCCTATTTGAGCTCAGTTACACGTTTGCATTGAAAGTGACTGAGTTGTTCACTTTTCCAGTTTTTATGCCTGCAAAATGCTTTTCAGAGCGAGAAAAGCATGTTTTGACCCAAAATGTGTTTTTGACCCTAACACGTGAATTATGCTCAAAACCAACGCTCTCCACTTCCAAATGGTGCGCCATGGCATAAATAACCCTATTTAAGCTCAGTTACACGTTTGCATTGAAAGTGACTGAGTTATTCACTTTTCCAGTTTTTATGCGTGCAAAATGCTTTTCAGAGCGAGAGAATCACTTTTTGACCAAAAAGGTGTTTTTGACTCTGACACGTGAATTGTGCTCAAAACAACTGCTCTCCACTTCCAAATGGTGCGCAATGGCATAAATAACCCTATTTAAGCTCAGTTACACGTTTGCATTGAAAGTGACTGAGTTGTACACTTTTCCAGTTTTTATGCGTGCAAAATGCTTTTCAGAGCGAGAAAAGCATGTTTTGACCCACAATGTGTTTTTGACCCTAACACGTGAATTATGCTCAAAACCAACGCTCTCCACTTCCAAATGGTGCGCCATGGCATAAATAACCCTATTTGAGCTCAGTTACACGTTTGCATTGAAAGTGACTGAGTTGTTCACTTTTCCAGTTTTTATGCGTGCAAAATGCTTTTCAGAGCGAGAAAAGCATGTTTTGACCCACAATGTGTTTTTGACCCTAACACGTGAATTATGCTCAAAACCAACGCTCTCCACTTCCAAATGGTGCGCCATGGCATAAATAACCCTATTTAAGCTCAGTTACACGTTTGCATTGAAAGTGACTGAGTTATTCACTTTTCCAGTTTTTATGCGTGCAAAATGCTTTTCAGAGCGAGAGAATCACTTTTTGACCAAAAAGGTGTTTTTGACTCTGACACGTGAATTGTGCTCAAAACAACTGCTCTCCACTTCCAAATGGTGCGCAATGGCATAAATAACCCTATTTAAGCTCAGTTACACGTTTGCATTGAAAGTGACTGAGTTATTCACTTTTCCAGTTTTTATGCGTGCAAAATGCTTTTCAGAGCGAGAGAATCACTTTTTGACCAAAAAGGTGTTTTTGACCCTGACACGTGAATTGTGCTCAAAACAACTGCTCTTCACTTCCAAATGGTGCGCAATGGCATAAATAACCCTATTTAATCTCAGTTACACGTTTGCATTGAAAGTGACTGAGTTGTACACTTTTCCAGTTTTTATGCGTGCAAAATGCTTTTCAGAGCGAGAAAAGCATGTTTTGACCCACAATGTGTTTTTGACCCTAACACGTGAATTATGCTCAAAACCAACGCTCTCCACTTCCAAATGGTGCGCCATGGCATAAATAACCCTATTTAAGCTCAGTTACACGTTTGCATTGAAAGTGACTGAGTTATTCACTTTTCCAGTTTTTATGCGTGCAAAATGCTTTTCAGAGCGAGAGAATCACTTTTTGACCAAAAAGGTGTTTTTGACTCTGACACGTGAATTGTGCTCAAAACAACTGCTCTCCACTTCCAAATGGTGCGCAATGGCATAAATAACCCTATTTAAGCTCAGTTACACGTTTGCATTGAAAGTGACTGAGTTGTTCACTTTTCCAGTTTTTATGCGTGCAAAATGCTTTTCAGAGCGAGAAAAGCATGTTTTGACCCACAATGTGTTTTTGACCCTAACACGTGAATTATGCTCAAAACCAACGCTCTCCACTTCCAAATGGTGCGCCATGGCATAAATAACCCTATTTAAGCTCAGTTACACGTTTGCATTGAAAGTGACTGAGTTATTCACTTTTCCAGTTTTTATGCGTGCAAAATGCTTTTCAGAGCGAGAGAATCACTTTTTGACCAAAAAGGTGTTTTTGACTCTGACACGTGAATTGTGCTCAAAACAACTGCTCTCCACTTCCAAATGGTGCGCAATGGCATAAATAACCCTATTTAAGCTCAGTTACACGTTTGCATTGAAAGTGACTGAGTTATTCACTTTTCCAGTTTTTATGCGTGCAAAATGCTTTTCAGAGCGAGAGAATCACTTTTTGACCAAAAAGGTGTTTTTGACCCTGACACGTGAATTGTGCTCAAAACAACTGCTCTTCACTTCCAAATGGTGCGCAATGGCATAAATAACCCTATTTAATCTCAGTTACACGTTTGCATTGAAAGTGACTGAGTTGTACACTTTTCCAGTTTTTATGCGTGCAAAATGCTTTTCAGAGCGAGAAAAGCATGTTTTGACCCACAATGTGTTTTTGACCCTAACACGTGAATTATGCTCAAAACCAACGCTCTCCACTTCCAAATGGTGCG
This sequence comes from Micromesistius poutassou, assembly GCF_964030765.1. Taxonomy (NCBI): domain Eukaryota; kingdom Metazoa; phylum Chordata; class Actinopteri; order Gadiformes; family Gadidae; genus Micromesistius; species Micromesistius poutassou. The sequence goes on along the minus strand of NC_140293.1, from coordinate 7,698,837 downwards.
CCATGGCATAAATAACCCTATTTAAGCTCAGTTACACGTTTGCATTGAAAGTGACTGAGTTATTCACTTTTCCAGTTTTTATGCGTGCAAAATGCTTTTCAGAGCGAGAGAATCACTTTTTGACCAAAAAGGTGTTTTTGACTCTGACACGTGAATTGTGCTCAAAACAACTGCTCTCCACTTCCAAATGGTGCGCAATGGCATAAATAACCCTATTTAAGCTCAGTTACACGTTTGCATTGAAAGTGACTGAGTTGTTCACTTTTCCAGTTTTTATGCGTGCAAAATGCTTTTCAGAGCGAGAAAAGCATGTTTTGACCCACAATGTGTTTTTGACCCTAACACGTGAATTATGCTCAAAACCAACGCTCTCCACTTCCAAATGGTGCGCCATGGCATAAATAACCCTATTTAAGCTCAGTTACACGTTTGCATTGAAAGTGACTGAGTTATTCACTTTTCCAGTTTTTATGCGTGCAAAATGCTTTTCAGAGCGAGAGAATCACTTTTTGACCAAAAAGGTGTTTTTGACTCTGACACGTGAATTGTGCTCAAAACAACTGCTCTCCACTTCCAAATGGTGCGCAATGGCATAAATAACCCTATTTAAGCTCAGTTACACGTTTGCATTGAAAGTGACTGAGTTATTCACTTTTCCAGTTTTTATGCGTGCAAAATGCTTTTCAGAGCGAGAGAAGCATGTTTTGACCCACAATGTGTTTTTGACCCTAACACGTGAATTATGCTCAAAACCAACGCTCTTCACTTCCAAATGGTGCGCCATGGCATAAATAACCCTATTTGAGCTCAGTTACACGTTTGCATTGAAAGTGACTGAGTTGTTCACTTTTCCAGTTTTTATGCGTGCAAAATGCTTTTCAGAGCGAGAAAAGCATGTTTTGACCCACAATGTGTTTTTGACCCTAACACGTGAATTATGCTCAAAACCAACGCTCTCCACTTCCAAATGGTGCGCCATGGCATAAATAACCCTATTTAAGCTCAGTTACACGTTTGCATTGAAAGTGACTGAGTTGTTCACTTTTCCAGGTTTTATGCGTGCAAAATGCTTTTCAGAGCGAGAAAAGCATGTTTTGACCCACAATGTGTTTTTGACCCTAACACGTGAATTATGCTCAAAACCAACGCTCTCCACTTCCAAATGGTGCGCCATGGCATAAATAACCCTATTTAAGCTCAGTTACACGTTTGCATTGAAAGTGACTGAGTTATTCACTTTTCCAGTTTTTATGCGTGCAAAATGCTTTTCAGAGCGAGAGAATCACTTTTTGACCAAAAAGGTGTTTTTGACTCTGACACGTGAATTGTGCTCAAAACAACTGCTCTCCACTTCCAAATGGTGCGCAATGGCATAAATAACCCTATTTAAGCTCAGTTACACGTTTGCATTGAAAGTGACTGAGTTATTCACTTTTCCAGTTTTTATGCGTGCAAAATGCTTTTCAGAGCGAGAGAATCACTTTTTGACCAAAAAGGTGTTTTTGACCCTGACACGTGAATTGTGCTCAAAACAACTGCTCTTCACTTCCAAATGGTGCGCAATGGCATAAATAACCCTATTTAAGCTCAGTTACACGTTTGCATTGAAAGTGACTGAGTTGTACACTTTTCCAGTTTTTATGCGTGCAAAATGCTTTTCAGAGCGAGAAAAGCATGTTTTGACCCACAATGTGTTTTTGACCCTAACACGTGAATTATGCTCAAAACCAACGCTCTCCACTTCCAAATGGTGCGCCATGGCATAAATAACCCTATTTGAGCTCAGTTACACGTTTGCATTGAAAGTGACTGAGTTGTTCACTTTTCCAGTTTTTATGCGTGCAAAATGCTTTTCAGAGCGAGAAAAGCATGTTTTGACCCACAATGTGTTTTTGACCCTAACACGTGAATTATGCTCAAAACCAACGCTCTCCACTTCCAAATGGTGCGCCATGGCATAAATAACCCTATTTAAGCTCAGTTACACGTTTGCATTGAAAGTGACTGAGTTGTTCACTTTTCCAGGTTTTATGCGTGCAAAATGCTTTTCAGAGCGAGAAAAACATGTTTTGACCCACAATGTGGTTTTAACCCTGACACGTGAATTGTGCTCAAAACAACTGCTCTCCACTTCCAAATGGTGCGCAATGGCATAAATAACCCTATTTAAGCTCAGTTACACGTTTGCATTGAAAGTGACTGAGTTATTCACTTTTCCAGTTTTTATGCGTGCAAAATGCTTTTCAGAGCGAGAGAATCACTTTTTGACCAAAAAGGTGTTTTTGACCCTGGCACGTGAATTGTGCTCAAAACAACTGCTCTTCACTTCCAAATGGTGCGCAATGGCATAAATAACCCTATTTAAGCTCAGTTACACGTTTGCATTGAAAGTGACTGAGTTGTTCACTTTTCCAGTTTTTATGCGTGCAAAATGCTTTTCAGAGCGAGAAAAGCATGTTTTGACCCACAATGTGTTTTTGACCCTAACACGTGAATTATGCTCAAAACCAACGCTCTCCACTTCCAAATGGTGCGCCATGGCATAAATAACCCTATTTAAGCTCAGTTACACGTTTGCATTGAAAGTGACTGAGTTATTCACTTTTCCAGTTTTTATGCGTGCAAAATGCTTTTCAGAGCGAGAGAATCACTTTTTGACCAAAAAGGTGTTTTTGACTCTGACACGTGAATTGTGCTCAAAACAACTGCTCTCCACTTCCAAATGGTGCGCAATGGCATAAATAACCCTATTTAAGCTCAGTTACACGTTTGCATTGAAAGTGACTGAGTTATTCACTTTTCCAGTTTTTATGCGTGCAAAATGCTTTTCAGAGCGAGAAACGCATGTTTTGACCCACAATGTGTTTTTGACCCTAACACGTGAATTATGCTCAAAACCAACGCTCTCCGATTCCAAATGGTGCGCAATGGCATAAATAACCCTATTTAAGCTCAGTTACACGTTTGCATTGAAAGTGACTGAGTTGTTCACTTTTCCAGTTTTTATGCGTGCAAAATGCTTTTCAGAGCGAGAAAAGCATGTTTTGACCCACAATGTGTTTTTGACCCTAACATGTGAATTATGCTGAAAACCAACGCTCTCCACTTCCAAATGGTGCGCGATGGCATAAATAACCCTATTTAAGCTTAGGTACACGTTTGCATTGAAAGGGACTGAGTTATCAACTTTTCCAGTTTTTATGCGTGCAAAATGCTTTTCAGAGCGAGAGAATCACTTTTTGACCAAAAAGGTGTTTTTGACCCTGACACGTGAATTGTGCTCAAAACAACTGCTCTCCACTTCCAAATGGTGCGCCATGGCATAAATAACCCTATTTAAGCTCAGTTACACGTTTGCATTGAAAGTGACTGAATTATTCACTTTTCCAGTTTTTATGCGTGCAAAATGCTTTTCAGAGCGAGAGAATCACTTTTTGACCAAAAAGGTGTTTTTGACCCTGACACGTGAATTGTGCTCAAAACAACTGCTCTTCACTTCCAAATGGTGCGCAATGGCATAAATAACCCTATTTAAGCTCAGTTACACGTTTGCATTGAAAGTGACTGAGTTGTTCACTTTTCCAGTTTTTATGCGTGCAAAATGCTTTTCAGAGCGAGAAAAGCATGTTTTGACCCACAATGTGTTTTTGACCCTAACACGTGAATTATGCTCAAAACCAACGCTCTCCACTTCCAAATGGTGCGCCATGGCATAAATAACCCTATTTGAGCTCAGTTACACGTTTGCATTGAAAGTGACTGAGTTGTACACTTTTCCAGTTTTTATGCGTGCAAAATGCTTTTCAGAGCGAGAAAAGCATGTTTTGACCCACAATGTGTTTTTGACCCTAACACGTGAATTATGCTCAAAACCAACGCTCTCCACTTCCAAATGGTTCGCCATGGCATAAATAACCCTATTTAAGCTCAGTTACACGTTTGCATTGAAAGTGACTGAGTTATTCACTTTTCCAGTTTATATGCGTGCAAAATGCTTTTCAGAGCGAGAGAATCACTTTTTGACCAAAAAGGTGTTTTTGACCCTGACACGTGAATTGTGCTCAAAACAACTGCTCTTCACTTCCAAATGGTGCGCAATGGCATAAAACACTATTTAAGCTCAGTTACACGTTTGCATTGAAAGTGACTGAGTTATTCACTTTTCCAGTTTTTATGCGTGCAAAATGCTTTTCAGAGCGAGAGAATCACTTTTTGACCAAAAAGGTGTTTTTGACCCTGACACGTGAATTGTGCTCAAAACAACTGCTCTTCACTTCCAAATGGTGCGCAATGGCATAAATAACCCTATTTAAGCTCAGTTACACGTTTGCATTGAAAGTGACTGAGTTGTACACTTTTCCAGTTTTTATGCGTGCAAAATGCTTTTCAGAGCGAGAAAAGCATGTTTTGACCCACAATGTGTTTTTGACCCTAACACGTGAATTATGCTCAAAACCAACGCTCTCCACTTCCAAATGGTGCGCCATGGCATAAATAACCCTATTTGAGCTCAGTTACACGTTTGCATTGAAAGTGACTGAGTTGTTCACTTTTCCAGTTTTTATGCCTGCAAAATGCTTTTCAGAGCGAGAAAAGCATGTTTTGACCCACAATGTGTTTTTGACCCTAACACGTGAATTATGCTCAAAACCAACGCTCTCCACTTCCAAATGGTGAGCAATGGCATAAATAACCCTATTTAAGCTCAGTTACACGTTTGCATTGAAAGTGACTGAGTTATTCACTTTTCCAGTTTTTATGCGTGCAAAATGCTTTTCAGAGCGAGAGAATCACTTTTTGACCAAAAAGGTGTTTTTGACCCTGACACGTGAATTGTGCTCAAAACAACTGCTCTTCACTTCCAAATGGTGCGCAATGGCATAAATAACCCTATTTAAGCTCAGTTACACGTTTGCATTGAAAGTGACTGAGTTGTTCTCTTTTCCAGTTTTTATGCGTGCAAAATGCTTTTCAGAGCGAGAAAAGCATGTTTTGACCCACAATGTGTTTTTGACCCTAACACGTGAATTATGCTCAAAACCAACGCTCTCCACTTCCAAATGGTGCGCCATGGCATAAATAACCCTATTTAAGCTCAGTTACACGTTTGCATTGAAAGTGACTGAGTTGTTCACTTTTCCAGTTTTTATGCGTGCAAAATGCTTTTCAGAGCGAGAAAAGCATGTTTTGACCCACAATGTGTTTTTGACCCTAACACGTGAATTATGCTCAAAACCAACGCTCTCCACTTCCAAATGGTGCGCCATGGCATAAATAACCCTATTTAAGCTTAGGTACACGTTTGCATTGAAAGGGACTGAGTTATCAACATTTCCAGTTTTTATGCGTGCAAAATGCTTTTCAGAGCGAGAGAATCACTTTTTGACCAAAAAGGTGTTTTTGACCCTGACACGTGAATTGTGCTCAAAACAACTGCTCTTCACTTCCAAATGGTGCGCAATGGCATAAATAACCCTATTTAAGCTCAGTTACACGTTTGCATTGAAAGTGACTGAGTTGTACACTTTTCCAGTTTTTATGCGTGCAAAATGCTTTTCAGAGCGAGAAAAGCATGTTTTGACCCACAATGTGTTTTTGACCCTAACACGTGAATTATGCTCAAAACCAACGCTCTCCACTTCCAAATGGTGCGCAATGGCATAAATAACCCTATTTAAGCTCAGTTACACGTTTGCATTGAAAGTGACTGAGTTATTCACTTTTCCAGTTTTTATGCGTGCAAAATGCTTTTCAGAGCGAGAGAATCACTTTTTGACCAAAAAGGTGTTTTTGACCCTGACACGTGAATTGTGCTCAAAACAACTGCTCTTCACTTCCAAATGGTGCGCAATGGCATAAAACACTATTTAAGCTCAGTTACACGTTTGCATTGAAAGTGACTGAGTTGTACACTTTTCCAGTTTTTATGCCTGCAAAATGCTTTTCAGAGCGAGAAAAGCATGTTTTGACCCACAATGTGTTTTTGACCCTAACACGTGAATTATGCTCAAAACCAACGCTCTCCACTTCCAAATGGTGCGCAATGGCATAAATAACCCTATTTAAGCTCAGTTACACGTTTGCATTGAAAGTGACTGAGTTGTTCACTTTTCCAGTTTTTATGCGTGCAAAATGCTTTTCAGAGCGAGAAAAGCATGTTTTGACCCACAATGTGTTTTTGACCCTAACACGTGAATTATGCTCAAAACCAACGCTCTCCACTTCCAAATGGTGCGCCATGGCATAAATAACCCTATTTAAGCTCAGTTACACGTTTGCATTGAAAGTGACTGAGTTGTTCACTTTTCCAGGTTTTATGCGTGCAAAATGCTTTTCAGAGCGAGAAAAGCATGTTTTGACCAAAAAGGTGTTTTTGACCCTGACACGTGAATTGTGCTCAAAACAACTGCTCTCCACTTCCAAATGGTGCGCAATGGCATAAATAACCCTATTTAAGCTCAGTTACACGTTTGCATTGAAAGTGACTGAGTTATTCACTTTTCCAGTTTTTATTCGTGCAAAATGCTTTTCAGAGCGAGAAAAGCATGTTTTGACCCACAATGTGTTTTTGACCCTAACACGTGAATTATGCTCAAAACCAACGCTCTCCAATTCCAAATGGTGCGCAATGGCATAAATAACCCTATTTAAGCTCAGTTACACGTTTGCATTGAAAGTGACTGAGTTGTTCACTTTTCCAGTTTTTATGCGTGCAAAATGCTTTTCAGAGCGAGAAAAGCATGTTTTGACCCACAATGTGTTTTTGACCCTAACATGTGAATTATGCTGAAAACCAACGCTCTCCACTTCCAAATGGTGCGCGATGGCATAAATAACCCTATTTAAGCTTAGGTACACGTTTGCATTGAAAGGGACTGAGTTATCAACTTTTCCAGTTTTTATGCGTGCAAAATGCTTTTCAGAGCGAGAAAAGCATGTTTTGAACCACAATGTGTTTTTGACCCTAACACGTGAATTATGCTCAAAACCAACGCTCTCCACTTCCAAATGGTGCGCCATGGCATAAATAACCCTATTTAAGCTCAGTTACACGTTTGCATTGAAAGTGACTGAGTTATTCACTTTTCCAGTTTTTATGCGTGCAAAATGCTTTTCAGAGCGAGAGAATCACTTTTTGACCAAAAAGGTGTTTTTGACTCTGACACGTGAATTGTGCTCAAAACAACTGCTCTCCACTTCCAAATGGTGCGCAATGGCATAAATAACCCTATTTAAGCTCAGTTACACGTTTGCATTGAAAGTGACTGAGTTATTCACTTTTCCAGTTTTTATGCGTGCAAAATGCTTTTCAGAGCGAGAGAATCACTTTTTGACCAAAAAGGTGTTTTTGACCCTGACACGTGAATTGTGCTCAAAACAACTGCTCTTCACTTCCAAATGGTGCGCAATGGCATAAATAACCCTATTTAAGCTCAGTTACACGTTTGCATTGAAAGTGACTGAGTTGTACACTTTTCCAGTTTTTATGCGTGCAAAATGCTTTTCAGAGCGAGAAAAGCATGTTTTGACCCACAATGTGTTTTTGACCCTAACACGTGAATTATGCTCAAAACCAACGCTCTCCACTTCCAAATGGTGCGCCATGGCATAAATAACCCTATTTGAGCTCAGTTACACGTTTGCATTGAAAGTGACTGAGTTGTTCACTTTTCCAGTTTTTATGCCTGCAAAATGCTTTTCAGAGCGAGAAAAGCATGTTTTGACCCACAATGTGTTTTTGACCCTAACATGTGAATTATGCCCAAAACCAACGCTCTCCACTTCCAAATGGTGCGCCATGGCATAAATAACCCTATTTGAGCTCAGTTACACGTTTGCATTGAAAGTGACTGAGTTGTTCACTTTTCCAGTTTTTATGCGTGCAAAATGCTTTTCAGAGCGAGAAAAGCATGTTTTGACCCACAATGTGTTTTTGACCCTAACACGTGAATTATGCTCAAAACCAACGCTCTCCACTTCCAAATGGTGCGCCATGGCATAAATAACCCTATTTAAGCTCAGTTACACGTTTGCATTGAAAGTGACTGAGTTGTTCACTTTTCCAGGTTTTATGCGTGCAAAATGCTTTTCAGAGCGAGAAAAACATGTTTTGACCCACAATGTGTTTTTGACCCTGACACGTGAATTGTGCTCAAAACAACTGCTCTCCACTTCCAAATGGTGCGCAATGGCATAAATAACCCTATTTAAGCTCAGTTACACGTTTGCATTGAAAGTGACTGAGTTATTCACTTTTCCAGTTTTTATACGTGCAAAATGCTTTTCAGAGCGAGAGAATCACTTTTTGACCAAAAAGGTGTTTTTGACCCTGACACGTGAATTGTGCTCAAAACAACTGCTCTTCACTTCCAAATGGTGCGCAATGGCATAAATAACCCTATTTAAGCTCAGTTACACGTTTGCATTGAAAGTGACTGAGTTGTTCACTTTTCCAGTTTTTATGCGTGCAAAATGCTTTTCAGAGCGAGAGAAGCATGTTTTGACCCACAATGTGTTTTTGACCCTAACACGTGAATTATGCTCAAAACCAACGCTCTCCACTTCCAAATGGTGCGCCATGGCATAAATAACCCTATTTAAGCTCAGTTACACGTTTGCATTGAAAGTGACTGAGTTATTCACTTTTCCAGTTTTTATGCGTGCAAAATGCTTTTCAGAGCGAGAGAATCACTTTTTGACCAAAAAGGTGTTTTTGACTCTGACACGTGAATTGTGCTCAAAACAACTGCTCTCCACTTCCAAATGGTGCGCAATGGCATAAATAACCCTATTTAAGCTCAGTTACACGTTTGCATTGAAAGTGACTGAGTTATTCACTTTTCCAGTTTTTATGCGTGCAAAATGCTTTTCAGAGCGAGAGAATCACTTTTTGACCAAAAAGGTGTTTTTGACCCTGACACGTGAATTGTGCTCAAAACAACTGCTCTTCACTTCCAAATGGTGCGCAATGGCATAAATAACCCTATTTAAGCTCAGTTACACGTTTGCATTGAAAGTGACTGAGTTATTCACTTTTCCAGTTTATATGCGTGCAAAATGCTTTTCAGAGCGAGAGAATCACTTTTTGACCAAAAAGGTGTTTTTGACCCTGACACGTGAATTGTGCTCAAAACAACTGCTCTTCACTTCCAAATGGTGCGCAATGGCATAAATAACCCTATTTAAGCTCAGTTACACGTTTGCATTGGAAGTGACTGAGTTGTACACTTTTCCAGTTTTTATGCCTGCAAAATGCTTTTCAGAGCGAGAAAAGCATGTTTTGACCCACAATGTGTTTTTGACCCTAACACGTGAATTATGCTCAAAACCAACGCTCTCCACTTCCAAATGGTGCGCAATGGCATAAATAACCCTATTTAAGCTCAGTTACACGTTTGCATTGAAAGTGACTGAGTTGTTCACTTTTCCAGTTTTTATGCGTGCAAAATGCTTTTCAGAGCGAGAAAAGCATGTTTTGACCCACAATGTGTTTTTGACCCTAACACGTGAATTATGCTCAAAACCAACGCTCTCCACTTCCAAATGGTGCGCCATGGCATAAATAACCCTATTTAAGCTCAGTTACACGTTTGCATTGAAAGTGACTGAGTTCTTCACTTTTCCAGGTTTTATGCGTGCAAAATGCTTTTCAGAGCGAGAAAAGCATGTTTTGACCAAAAAGGTGTTTTTGACCCTGACACGTGAATTGTGCTCAAAACAACTGCTCTCCACTTCCAAATGGTGCGCAATGGCATAAATAACCCTATTTAAGCTCAGTTACACGTTTGCATTGAAAGTGACTGAGTTATTCACTTTTCCAGTTTTTATGCGTGCAAAATGCTTTTCAGAGCGAGAAAAGCATGTTTTGACCCACAATGTGTTTTTGACCCTAACACGTGAATTATGCTCAAAACCAACGCTCTCCAATTCCAAATGGTGCGCAATGGCATAAATAACCCTATTTAAGCTTAGGTACACGTTTGCATTGAAAGGGACTGAGTTATCAACTTTTCCAGTTTTTATGCGTGCAAAATGCTTTTCAGAGCGAGAGAATCACTTTTTGACCAAAAAGGTGTTTTTGACCCTGACACGTGAATTGTGCTCAAAACAACTGCTCTTCACTTCCAAATGGTGCGCAATGGCATAAATAACCCTATTTAAGCTCAGTTACACGTTTGCATTGAAAGTGACTGAGTTGTACACTTTTCCAGTTTTTATGCGTGCAAAATGCTTTTCAGAGCGAGAAAAGCATGTTTTGACCCACAATGTGTTTTTGACCCTAACACGTGAATTATGCTCAAAACCAACGCTCTCCACTTCCAAATGGTGCGCAATGGCATAAATAACCCTATTTAAGCTCAGTTACACGTTTGCATTGAAAGTGACTGAGTTATTCACTTTTCCAGTTTTTATGCGTGCAAAATGCTTTTCAGAGCGAGAGAATCACTTTTTGACCAAAAAGGTGTTTTTGACCCTGACACGTGAATTGTGCTCAAAACAACTGCTCTTCACTTCCAAATGGTGCGCAATGGCATAAATAACCCTATTTAAGCTCAGTTACACGTTTGCATTGAAAGTGACTGAGTTATTCACTTTTCCAGTTTATATGCGTGCAAAATGCTTTTCAGAGCGAGAGAATCACTTTTTGACCAAAAAGGTGTTTTTGACCCTGACACGTGAATTGTGCTCAAAACAACTGCTCTTCACTTCCAAATGGTGCGCAATGGCATAAATAACCCTATTTAAGCTCAGTTACACGTTTGCATTGAAAGTGACTGAGTTGTACACTTTTCCAGTTTTTATGCGTGCAAAATGCTTTTCAGAGCGAGAAAAGCATGTTTTGACCCACAATGTGTTTTTGACCCTAACACGTGAATTATGCTCAAAACCAACGCTCTCCACTTCCAAATGGTGCGCAATGGCATAAATAACCCTATTTAAGCTCAGTTACACGTTTGCATTGAAAGTGACTGAGTTGTTCACTTTTCCAGTTTTTATGCGTGCAAAATGCTTTTCAGAGCGAGAAAAGCATGTTTTGACCCACAATGTGTTTTTGACCCTAACACGTGAATTATGCTCAAAACCAACGCTCTCCACTTCCAAATGGTGCGCCATGGCATAAATAACCCTATTTAAGCTCAGTTACACGTTTGCATTGAAAGTGACTGAGTTGTTCACTTTTCCAGGTTTTATGCGTGCAAAATGCTTTTCAGAGCGAGAAAAGCATGTTTTGACCAAAAAGGTGTTTTTGACCCTGACACGTGAATTGTGCTCAAAACAACTGCTCTCCACTTCCAAATGGTGCGCAATGGCATAAATAACCCTATTTAAGCTCAGTTACACGTTTGCATTGAAAGTGACTGAGTTATTCACTTTTCCAGTTTTTATGCGTGCAAAATGCTTTTCAGAGCGAGAAAAGCATGTTTTGACCCACAATGTGTTTTTGACCCTAACACGTGAATTATGCTCAAAACCAACGCTCTCCAATTCCAAATGGTGCGCAATGGCATAAATAACCCTATTTAAGCTCAGTTACACGTTTGCATTGAAAGTGACTGAGTTGTTCACTTTTCCAGTTTTTATGCGTGCAAAATGCTTTTCAGAGCGAGAAAAGCATGTTTTGACCCACAATGTGTTTTTGACCCTAACATGTGAATTATGCTGAAAACCAACGCTCTCCACTTCCAAATGGTGCGCGATGGCATAAATAACCCTATTTAAGCTTAGGTACACGTTTGCATTGAAAGGGACTGAGTTATCAACTTTTCCAGTTTTTATGCGTGCAAAATGCTTTTCAGAGCGAGAGAATCACTTTTTGACCAAAAAGGTGTTTTTGACCCTGACACGTGAATTGTGCTCAAAACAACTGCTCTTCACTTCCAAATGGTGCGCAATGGCATAAATAACCCTATTTAAGCTCAGTTACACGTTTGCATTGAAAGTGACTGAGTTGTACACTTTTCCAGTTTTTATGCCTGCAAAATGCTTTTCAGAGCGAGAAAAGCATGTTTTGACCCACAATGTGTTTTGGACCCTAACACGTGAATTATGCTCAAAACCAACGCTCTCCACTTCCAAATGGTGCGCAATGGCATAAATAACCCTATTTAAGCTCAGTTACACGTTTGCATTGAAAGTGACTGAGTTATTCACTTTTCCAGTTTTTATGCGTGCAAAATGCTTTTCAGAGCGAGAGAATCACTTTTTGACCAAAAAGGTGTTTTTGACCCTGACACGTGAATTGTGCTCAAAACAACTGCTCTTCACTTCCAAATGGTGCGCAATGGCATAAATAACCCTATTTAAGCTCAGTTACACGTTTGCATTGAAAGTGACTGAGTTATTCACTTTTCCAGTTTATATGCGTGCAAAATGCTTTTCAGAGCGAGAGAATCACTTTTTGACCAAAAAGGTGTTTTTGACCCTGACACGTGAATTGTGCTCAAAACAACTGCTCTTCACTTCCAAATGGTGCGCAATGGCATAAAACACTATTTAAGCTCAGTTACACGTTTGCATTGAAAGTGACTGAGTTGTACACTTTTCCAGTTTTTATGCCTGCAAAATGCTTTTCAGAGCGAGAAAAGCATGTTTTGACCCACAATGTGTTTTTGACCTTAACACGTGAATTATGCTCAAAACCAACGCTCTCCACTTCCAAATGGTGCGCAATGGCATAAATAACCCTATTTAAGCTCAGTTACACGTTTGCATTGAAAGTGACTGAGTTGTTCACTTTTCCAGTTTTTATGCGTGCAAAATGCTTTTCAGAGCGAGAAAAGCATGTTTTGACCCACAATGTGTTTTTGACCCTAACACGTGAATTATGCTCAAAACCAACGCTCTCCACTTCCAAATGGTGCGCCATGGCATAAATAACCCTATTTAAGCTCAGTTACACGTTTGCATTGAAAGTGACTGAGTTGTTCACTTTTCCAGGTTTTATGCGTGCAAAATGCTTTTCAGAGCGAGAAAAGCATGTTTTGACCAAAAAGGTGTTTTTGACCCTGACACGTGAATTGTGCTCAAAACAACTGCTCTTCACTTCCAAATGGTGCGCAATGGCATAAATAACCCTATTTAAGCTCAGTTACACGTTTGCATTGAAAGTGACTGAGTTGTTCACTTTTCCAGTTTTTATGCGTGCAAAATGCTTTTCAGAGCGAGAAAAGCATGTTTTGACCCACAATGTGTTTTTGACCCTAACACGTGAATTATGCTCAAAACCAACGCTCTCCACTTCCAAATGGTGCGCCATGGCATAAATAACCCTATTTAAGCTCAGTTACACGTTTGCATTGAAAGTGACTGAGTTATTCACTTTTCCAGTTTTTATGCGTGCAAAATGCTTTTCAGAGCGAGAGAATCACTTTTTGACCAAAAAGGTGTTTTTGACTCTGACACGTGAATTGTGCTCAAAACAACTGCTCTCCACTTCCAAATGGTGCGCAATGGCATAAATAACCCTATTTAAGCTCAGTTACACGTTTGCATTGAAAGTGACTGAGTTATTCACTTTTCCAGTTTTTATGCGTGCAAAATGCTTTTCAGAGCGAGAAAAGCATGTTTTGACCCACAATGTGTTTTTGACCCTAACACGTGAATTATGCTCAAAACCAACGCTCTCCACTTCCAAATGGTGCGCAATGGCATAAATAACCCTATTTAAGCTCAGTTACACGTTTGCATTGAAAGTGACTGAGTTATTCACTTTTCCAGTTTTTATGCGTGCAAAATGCTTTTCAGAGCGAGAGAATCACTTTTTGACCAAAAAGGTGTTTTTGACCCTGACACGTGAATTGTGCTCAAAACAACTGCTCTTCACTTCCAAATGGTGCGCAATGGCATAAATAACCCTATTTAAGCTCAGTTACACGTTTGCATTGAAAGTGACTGAGTTATTCACTTTTCCAGTTTATATGCGTGCAAAATGCTTTTCAGACTGAGAGAATCACTTTTTGACCAAAAAGGTGTTTTTGACCCTGACACGTGAATTGTGCTCAAAACAACTGCTCTTCACTTCCAAATGGTGCGCAATGGCATAAATAACCCTATTTAAGCTCAGTTACACGTTTGCATTGAAAGTGACTGAGTTGTACACTTTTCCAGTTTTTATGCGTGCAAAATGCTTTTCAGAGCGAGAAAAGCATGTTTTGACCCACAATGTGTTTTTGACCCTAACACGTGAATTATGCTCAAAACCAACGCTCTCCACTTCCAAATGGTGCGCAATGGCATAAATAACCCTATTTAAGCTCAGTTACACGTTTGCATTGAAAGTGACTGAGTTGTTCACTTTTCCAGTTTTTATGCGTGCAAAATGCTTTTCAGAGCGAGAAAAGCATGTTTTGACCCACAATGTGTTTTTGACCCTAACACGTGAATTATGCTCAAAACCAACGCTCTCCACTTCCAAATGGTGCGCCATGGCATAAATAACCCTATTTAAGCTCAGTTACACGTTTGCATTGAAAGTGACTGAGTTGTTCACTTTTCCAGGTTTTATGCGTGCAAAATGCTTTTCAGATCGAGAAAAGCATGTTTTGACCCACAATGTGTTTTTGACCCTGACACGTGAATTGTGCTCAAAACAACTGCTCTCCACTTCCAAATGGTGCGCAATGGCATAAATAACCCTATTTAAGCTCAGTTACACGTTTGCATTGAAAGTGACTGAGTTATTCACTTTTCCAGTTTTTATGCGTGCAAAATGCTTTTCAGAGCGAGAGAATCACTTTTTGACCAAAAAGGTGTTTTTGACCCTGACACGTGAATTGTGCTCAAAACAACTGCTCTTCACTTCCAAATGGTGCGCAATGGCATAAATAACCCTATTTAAGCTCAGTTACACGTTTGCATTGAAAGTGACTGAGTTGTTCACTTTTCCAGTTTTTATGCGTGCAAAATGCTTTTCAGAGCGAGAAAAGCATGTTTTGACCCACAATGTGTTTTTGACCCTAACACGTGAATTATGCTCAAAACCAACGCTCTCCACTTCCAAATGGTGCGCCATGGCATAAATAACCCTATTTAAGCTCAGTTACACGTTTGCATTGAAAGTGACTGAGTTATTCACTTTTCCAGTTTTTATGCGTGCAAAATGCTTTTCAGAGCGAGAGAATCACTTTTTGACCAAAAAGGTGCTTTTGACCCTGACACGTGAATTGTGCTCAAAACAACTGCTCTCCACTTCCAAATAGTGTGCGATGGCATAAATAACCCTATTTAAGCTCAGTTACACGTTTGCATTGAGAGTGACTGAGTTATTCACTTTTTCAGTTTTTATGCGTGCAAAATGCTTTTCAGAGCGAGAAAAGCATGTTTTGACCCACAATGTGTTTTTGACCCTGACAGGTGAATTGTGCTCAAAAGCAATGCTCTCCACTTCCAAATGGTGAATTTTGCTCAAAACAAATGCTCTCCACTTCCAAATGGTGCGCAATGGCATAAATAACCCTATTTAAGCTCAGTTACACGTTTGCATTGAAAGTGACTGAGTTATTCACTTTTCCAGTTTGTATGCGTGCAAAATGCTTTTCAGAGTGAAAAAAGTATGTTTTGACCCACAATGTGTTTTTGACCCTAACACGTGAATTATGCTCAAAACCAACGCTCTCCACTTCCAAATGGTGCGCGATGGCATAAATAACCCTATTTAAGCTCAGTTACACGTTTGAATTGAAAGTGACTGAGTTATCAACTTTTCCAGTTTTTATGAGTGCAAAATGCATTTCAGAGCGAGAAAAGCATGTTTTGACCCACAATGTGTTTTTGACCCTAACACGTGAATTATGCTCAAAACCAACGCTCTCCACTTCCAAATGGTGCGCGATGGCATAAATAACCCTATTTAAGCTCAGTTACACGTTTGCATAGAAAGTGACTGAGTTATTCACTTTTCCAGTTTTTATGCGTGCAAAATGCTTTTCAGAGCGAGAAAAGCATGTTTTGACCCACAATGTGTTTTTGACCCTGACACGTGAATTGTGCTCAAAACCAATGCTCTCCACTTCCAAATGGTGCGCAATGGCATAAATAACCCTATTTAAGCTCAGTTACACGTTTGCATTGAAAGTGACTGAGTTATTCACTTTTCCAGTTTTTATGCGTGCAAAATGCTTTTCAGAGCGAGAGAATCACTTTTTGACCAAAAAGGTGCTTTTGACCCTGACACGTGAATTGTGCTCAAAACAACTGCTCTCCACTTCCAAATAGTGTGCGATGGCATAAATAACCCTATTTAAGCTCAGTTACACGTTTGCATTGAGAGTGACTGAGTTATTCACTTTTTCAGTTTTTATGCGTGCAAAATGCTTTTCAGAGCGAGAAAAGCATGTTTTGACCCACAATGTGTTTTTGACTCTGACAGGTGAATTGTGCTCAAAAGCAATGCTCTCCACTTCCAAATGGTGAATTTTGCTCAAAACAAATGCTCTCCACTTCCAAATGGTGCGCAATGGCATAAATAACCCTATTTAAGCTCAGTTACACGTTTGCATTGAAAGTGACTGAGTTATTCACTTTTCCAGTTTGTATGCGTGCAAAATGCTTTTCAGAGTGAAAAAAGTATGTTTTGACCCACAATGTGTTTTTGACCCTAACACGTGAATTATGCTCAAAACCAACGCTCTCCACTTCCAAATGGTGCGTGATGGCATAAATAACCCTATTTAAGCTCAGTTACACGTTTGAATTGAAAGTGACTGAGTTATCAACTTTTCCAGTTTTTATGAGTGCAAAATGCATTTCAGAGCGAGAAAAGCATATTTTGACCCACAATGTGTTTTTGACCCTAACACGTGAATTATGCTCAAAACCAACGCTCTCCACTTCCAAATGGTGCGCGATGGCATAAATAACCCTATTTAAGCTCAGTTACACGTTTGCATTGAAAGTGACTGAGTTATTCACTTTTCCAGTTTTTATGAGTGCAAAATGCTTTTCAGAGCGAGAAAAGCATGTTTTGACCCACAATGTGTTTTTGACCCTGACACGTGAATTGTGCTCAAAACCAATGCTCTCCACTTCCAAATGGTGCGCAATGGCATAAATAACCCTATTTAAGCTCAGTTACACGTTTGCATTGAAAGTGACTGCGTTATTCACTTTTCCAGTTTTTATGCGTGCAAAATGCTTTTCAGAGCGAGAGAATCACTTTTTGACCAAAAATGTGTTTTTGACCCTGACACGTGAATTTTGCTCAAAACAAATGCTCTCCACTTCCAAATGGTGCGCAATGGCATAAATAACCCTATTTAAGCTCAGTTACACGTTTGCAATGAAAGTGACTGAGTTATTCACTTTTCCAGTTTTTATGCGTGCAAAATGCTTTTCAGAGCGAGAGAATCACTTTTTGACCAAAAATGTGTTTTTGACCCTGACAGGTTAATTGTGCTCAAAACAAATGCTCTCCACTTCCAAATGGTGCGCAATGGCATAAAAAACCCTATTTAAGCTCAGTTACACGTTTGCATTGAAAGTGACTGAGTTATTCACTTTTCCAGTTTTTATGCGTGCAAAATGCTTTTCAGAGCGAGAGAATCACTTTTTGACCAAAAAGGTGTTTTTGACCCTGACACGTGAATTGTGCTCAAAACAACTGCTCTTCACTTCCAAATGGTGCGCAATGGCATAAATAACCCTATTTAAGCTCAGTTACACGTTTGCATTGAAAGTGACTGAGTTATTCACTTTTCCAGTTTTTATGCGTGCAAAATGCTTTTCAGAGCGAGAGAATCACTTTTTGACCAAAAAGGTGTTTTTGACCCTGACACGTGAATTGTGCTCAAAACAACTGCTCTTCACTTCCAAATGGTGCGCAATGGCATAAATAACCCTATTTAAGCTCAGTTACACGTTTGCATTGAAAGTGACTGAGTTATTAACTTTTCCAGTTTTTATGCGTGCAAAATGCTTTTCAGAGCGAGAGAATCACTTTTTGACCAAAAATGTGTTTTTGACCCTGACACGTGAATTTTGCTCAAAACAAGGTTCAGAGAACACACATACTTCAACTTACGTTAATTATTTATTTTTTATAACAACCAATGTGGTCTTTATTTTATGGCTGTTGATTTGATAAACAGCTGATTAATTGAGGTCTTGTTTGATTCACAAGTGCTTCCTTTACATACGTAGAAATATAATCGTTAAATGCATTGGGTATAAGGCGGTTCAAAATTCTAATACACGTCCAAAGGGTTAGGGGACAAAGGGACAAAAAATAAAATCAACATTTGCCATGACCCATTCCAACCAAAAACCTTTCAGCCTCAGCACCACTCAGCAACAGAGCGCAGCTTATCTTGGTTCTACGACACGATGATCACACACACACCAAAGAAATGCCAAACTTGGAGTCAATGGTCTCCAGGTTTGGCCGGACTTAAGACAGACCGTGTTGGTTGATGAATGCTGACACATGGTTAATATGTCAATGTGACCGTGAAAATGTTGCACAAGGTCCATGTGACCAGTGTTTAGCCGTCATGTCAACGCACTATTAAATGTCACATATGATTTGGAGCTAAAGAAAGTATGTAACGTTACTAAAAAAATGAAAAAGAAACTAAAACATAAAAGGCAATTCCTGGAACATACTTGCAGAGTCATCTTCGTGTTGCACAAGTGTGTCAAACAACAAACAATACTTTATTTGCTGTAGAAAATTCCTATACCGATTGCACAGTGTTCCTGTTAACAAGAAACTCTTTGACAGTAGAGGAGAGAAGTTGTAAGTTTTGTATTCCACTAGAATACGATTAGAAAATATGAATGTATTGTGTGTGAATGTGATTTCTTCTTGCTTTTCTCCATACCTTTACAACAAACTCGCTACAAAACAAGTGTGGAGGTAAAAATGCTTCCTCGATGCAGTAAAAAGCTATTAGTCACAGAAGCAGAGGCAGAGAGCATCCAAAGTTTCTTCATTCAATATGTTCAGCCGATGGCTAGTTACTGGCAAACGACCCTGAGATATCACACACACACACACACACACACACACACACACACACACACACACACACACACACACACACACACACACACACACACACACACACACACACACACACACACACACACAGTCATTGCAAGTCTTTGCTGCTGGTCAGTATCGTGTGGTTACAGGGAACAATCAGACAGAATAGTACTGGGTCTTTTTGCACAGAAAACCATGATAGGAAAGGGACCAGTTTATAAGATTGAACGACCGTTTTGGTCGCCTGATGGCATTGGATATGTACTCGATGTTTACGCCCCTTTTGCTTTGTTTTTTTCTTTCGCTTGCGACCCCTCAGGCCAGGCAGGTCAGGCTGTGGTCCGAGGCCTTACCGGCCGTCCCGTTGGTGCTGTCCGACATGGGGCTGCCCAGCAGGCCGGCCCCGGCGTCCTGCCGCTCCTCCTGGCGGTCGCCGTCGACGTCCGGCGGTCGCGGGGGCGGCGGGCCCGTCCACGAGAAGTAGTGAGGTAGGGTGGTCAGGATCAGGGAGCCCAGGAGGAAGCAGCAGCCGGCCACCACCAGGGAGATGATGTAACTTCCTGTCCGGTCCTTGAGATAACCTTCAAAGGAAAATAAATAAGACAGAAAAGGAAGAAGCTGTTCTTATGACTTTTTCGCGGTCTCTGAAACCACACAGAAAGGAGGCCTATTGACTGCGCAGCATGTTGCTGTGGGGAACCGAAATCAGAAACCCTGCGACCTACGGCACGTGTTTAAAGAGCTGAGGGTTGGACTTTGGGACTGAAGGGTGTTAAGAGGATCTCCAGATATCCAAAACACTCCACTTCCCTCTTTCCCCGTCATGTAATGTGTGCAAGTTATCAAGGCATACGATTGTGAATGAATGCTTGAAGATCGACAGGCTGGTGTAAAACCTCGACCAAAATCAGGATTGTCCTGGCTTTAACTGTAAGGTCGGCCTTGCCTTGAACAGTTTGAAGTCCTTGCTTCCCTCTCGTCTCAGAGACACGTTACACCTCACAGGGAGGCTCAACATCAATCGTCATAGAAGTAGAAGTAGCAATGTGTGTAAGAATCAACGTTTCAAAGGACAAAGTCCCTTCCCTCCCCACCCCCAACCCCTCCTCCTCATCGGACCACCCCCAGTCTCACCTGACAGCGGCGGGCCCAGCAGACCCCCCACACTCTCCAGCATGGACAGCAGCCCCAGGGCGCCCACCATGCGGCCCATGCCCACGATCTCGGGCACGCCGGCGAACACCAGCGAGGTCAGGGCGCCGGCGCAGAAGCCGTAGCCCAGCCCGAAGCCCATCAGCAGCCCGTAGGAGCCCACCACCGACGCCAGGGGCATGAGCACGATGAACACGCCCGTGAGCCCCGTCCACCCCGTCAGCATGTGGATGAGGCGGGCGCGGCCCAAGTCCGTCAGCCAGCCCGCCGCCACCCGGCCCACGATGTCGGCGGCGCCCGTGGCCGACATGACGAAGGCGGCGCGGTACTCAGAGTAGCCCGCCTGCCGGCTGTGCGCCACCAGGTGGACATAGGGCACGAAGTAGCCGGCGTTGAAGAAGGTGATGGCCAGCGTGTAGGTGAGGAAGGGCCCGTGCGCCAGCAGCGACAACTCCAGGTAGCGGTGCACACGCCGCAGGAGGCCCCAGAACGCCGCACCGCCGCCGTCGGGGTCATCCGCCTGGGAGGGAGGGAGTTGAGCAGAGGAGCCTCAGGATCGTGGTGAACATGTCGATTTCCTTAGGTTTTACAGGCTGTGCAACGCTATGGGCAGTTTTACCAGATTGGGCCAGATTTCCCGGCACAAGTCCCATAGCCAGTGTTGCCAGATTGGCCGGGAAATCTGATTGGCCGGGAATTCTGAGCCAATCGTGCAACACTGGCTATGGGACTTGTGTTGTTTAGCATTAGCTTCTCGCAGCGCTCGATGTGAAACCAAAGCCCCAAACCCAGGCCCGTCCCAGGGTGAACCCGTTAAGCCCACCTTGCCCACGGACTTGGAGGGCGGGGGTGGGGGCGTCCTGTGCGTGGGGCGGATGAGCGCTCCGCAGGGCACGATGTTCAGGCTGAGCCCGCCCAGGATGAGCAGGGAGCCCCGCCAGCCGAAGTTTTCCAGCATGTACTGGAAGAGAGGCGCGAACACGAAGGAGGAGAGGCCCACGCCGGTGAAGCCCACGCCCAGGGCCAGCGTGCGGCGCTGGGTGAAGTGAGCCATGACTGTGGCCACCATGGGCGTGAAGACCAAGGACCAGCCCAGGCCTGGAGGACCAGATCACATCAATAAAATCAACTCAACTCATAGTCCGTGTCCTGCAGAATTAAAGGGCTGATTATGGTTCCACGTCGACGCAACGCAAGGGGGTTTAGGGACCCGTTACGTCCTTGCGTCCATCGCGAGGGCCTGACGTGCACCTTTCCCAAAAATTGTAACTGTGCGTCAAGGGCGATGCAGCAGTGAGGGCTGTGATTGGTCCGCTCACTCAAACCCGACGCAGAAATCAAGACAGCGTCGGAGCATCTGCACGGGCGTTGCGTTTGCGTCGACGTGGAACCACAATCAGCCCTTGAGAGTAGTGTGTGAGTGGACGTTGCCTGAGGTGAGGCCCATGGTGAGGTAGAGGTGGGGCAGTGAGCGGGCCTGCGAGGCCAGGATGAGGCCCAGGCTGGCCAGGAAGCCCCCCGCCATCACCACGCGCTGGGCGTCGTACGCGTTGCACAGCGCCGTCCCCAGCGGACCTACACGGACGAGACGGACGGAGAGATGAGGCGTGTACAAACCAAAGAGATAAACACACGTAAAACACATCCCTACGTGCAAAGCGCACGCACGCACGCACACACACTCAATGAACACACACTCAAAATACCAATACACACACACACACACACAAACATACAATTCACACTCTAACACACGTACACACACATAAGCTGCTTTCACATATGACCTCCGTCTTTTCTCCGCATTTGTGGAGCAGGAGGTTTGATCGTGAGGGTCATTCACACTTATTCACACTTGATGCCCGATATGCGGAGATCGGTGTCAGTAGAATCTCCAGCTGCTTAAGGGGGGCGGGCTTGCAAGGGGCGGCATATGACGTAGGGTCGCAAGGTCGCAGGCAAAACGGGCAGAACTCATCACGATCATGTTAAATGTTGCTGCAGCGATGCATATTCTGTTGCATCCACAACATCCGCATCGATCGATAAAAGACTGGAGCATGAGTTACAGACAAACAGAAGAAACTACGAACAAGAAAGGCGTCGCGAACGACTGCGTTACCGGAGGAAGAGAGCGTCTTTTTTGGCTTAATTTCACATCTAACAAACACTGGGACAAATGTAGTTGATTTCTGTGTTTAACTGAGAAAACAGGGAGTGGAAGGACAGGACCCAATCATTTTCAGCTAACTGTTGTCAATACTAATTGTTACGAGAGTAGCGCATGTGTGTGCGCGAGAATGGCACTGTGTGTGTGTATGTGAGTGGACGAGCGAGGAGAGCGAGCGGTAGCGTGTCAGTTTAGTGAGGTAATGAACGAGTCCGGTTGTGTCTGTGCAAACGTGTAGGCCCTACTGTAAAGTTAGTGAAACTAAGAATAAAGTACACAGCCTGTCAATAATCGGTGGCCGCTTCATTCCGACCATATTCAAACCTATAAGCAGACCCACTGCCGGTCAAAGTGAAGGGTTAATCCCGAGAGAATCAACGGAGCGGAACGTCGCTTCTGTGCTCCTCGACTATGGTCTGGGAGCCGACAGCAGGAAAGGTGTAACATAATAATAAAAATATTTTTTAAACCATTCAGCGAACAAAAGGCAATAGGCTGATTATCGATTAGGGTGCGGGTGCCACTCAATGACATGCAAACGTAGACCAAAGCGTCATCAACACGCCCACTCAACTGGTGTGAAATGCCAACATCATACTGCTCATTCACATATAAGGTAATTAGCATTTCCTCCGGAGAACATACTACCTCGGGGGTAGTATTTTTTCAGGAGGTCCAACGTCAGGCTATGTCATTCACATATACGGCACCTCCGTAGAATAGACGGAGAACAGACGGATGCACGTCCATATGTGAAAGCAGCTATAGATACAGTCCACACTCACACACACACTGTGAGAAAGTGACAATACATTCTCACTGTCTCTCCCCTCACATCATATTTTAACGTGGTATTTGAACTTCCGGAGCACTAGGGGTGCCACATGCAGCCTTGGCCAGGGAATGTCCCCCTTGGTAAATGGTATGGCCTAACTGGCCTTGATTGGTCCACCTGAAACCAATTAGTGGGCTTATTCAAGGGGAGTCGCATTTTGTGGCTGGGGGGGCAGGTACGAGAGCACACAGTAGTTTTGTCAGGCTGACTGAATGCAACACTCGTTTCTTGTTTTGGAACATTTCTTTATTTTTGTAATTAATTGACTTATTTTTGGGACCTTGGTTTTGGAGGAACTAAAACTTCACCTTTTTGTCCACAATCCCAACCTGGCTGTCGTTGTCAACTTTCCACACACACACACACACACACACACACACACACACACACACACACACACACACACACACACACACACACACACACACACACACACACACACACACACACACACACACACACACACACACACACACACACACTTACTGCAGAGCTGCTGTGTTGCCACGCCGATGGAGGTGATCCAGGAGATGGCCTGGGCACTCTCCTGGAAGTACTGCACAAACTCCACAAAGAACACCCCCAGGCTCCGGATCAGCCCATACACCAGCGCGGTGCACACAAACAAGGCCCCGACCATCACCCAGCCGCGGGCTCCATCCTGGGCCGGGCCCCCCGGGGCCTGTGGCTCCGCCCCGGGGCTCCATTCCGGTCTCTCTACCCTCGGCGTAGCCATGGCTACATTGGGGCCAAAAAAAAAGTGGGGTTTGTTTCAAAACGTTTGTGTGAATTTTGCTGAATCTAGAAGGAAATCGAATCAGTAATTGTGTTTTAAAAAGAGAATTTTTCATTTCATTTTTTCTTCATTTTTTGTATGTATAAACTTAAACTGATTTCTTCAAACTTTGTTGAGGTTCAATTGAAATGTTGAGGAGAGATGAGGCCGAATTGTAGTGGTTGGTGTGTTTGACACCCAGCCAAAAGGTTATCGGTTCAAACCACATGTTGGCTGCCTACAGGCATCTTTATTAACTTGTATCTAAAAAAAGACAAATAGTAAAGATAAACACACGACATACGCTGAACCAGTGTTTTTCTTTGCTCTTTTTTTTTTCTTTAACTAAAATGACGCCGTAATAATCGGCTCTATGATTGATTGCACCTGTCGGATATTCTGTACTCCCAAAAGACTAACACTAAATCCACGCATGCGTGAATGTACAGCATTGACTTTAAGATACCTTTTAGGTCAAAGTCATACAATAGTGGTGAAGGTAATTAAGAGTATTGGGTTGAATAGCAACGCAATGTGCAAAAGTTATAATCCTGTTATTGAGTGTAAAAATAAAATTTAAAAAAAGAAGTGAAATTATATCGATTTTTTTTTCCTATTTTAAACCTTACCTGCGATAGGAGAGGCGTCCGACACCACCAGCTATTAATGATCGATAGTCGAACTGATCCAAAGCCTGCGAAAAGACAGAGTCCACCTCAGTATGTCGTCTAACCACCACTATCTCTGCAGTCCGTGCAATGATTCAGTCCTGGTAACGGAGTGTGCAACACGTCTAAACTCAAAGGGCATGACACCCTGGATTCTATGCAAATAGACCTTCAGGTTTTCACGGGTGCTTTTCTCGGGCTGTCAAATGCTCTACTTATCTCGCTTTTACGTCATACTACTACTGTCACAGTGCCAGAATGTAATATTGCACGATATTACAAACTGGGAAACCTGATTAATACACACACACATATTGCCCGTATTTAATATCTTTGCAATTTATATCGTAATAACCCTTTGCAATAACATAGTTTCGCATATGGAGGTAGTGTTTTCCTTGTCAAGGTACAGCGTTACGAGCGGTGCAACACCGGGGGTCTGTTTCCTGTCGCCCGCTCTGGCCAGCCCATCCTCCGACCACCGAAGGGGGATTACTTGCGAGTTTTAAACTAAAACGAGATCATAGATGAAAGATTAAGGACACGCCGTCGATCCCAGGCACCCATGGAAAAACAAAAACAATATTTCTCCCGTATGTGACAGAACGGTCAAAGCGGTCTCAAAAGATTCCTGCCGATCAAAGTTGCCTTAACCTGGGAAACCGCGTCACCGAGACAGCTGATTCATGTTATTCCGAAATTCAGGCAGTCTCCATCTGTCTGTCTGATCATCTTAACCCATGGCTCCGTATCGTAGGGTTATTGTTTTTAACCATTCGCCGACCTGTCAGGCGGTTCAACAATACAACACTACGCATGCGCGCAATTGCTGTGCGCACGTGCACACAGCCGGGCTGCGTTCAGATAGTATTTTGGGCTTAGGAAGGTTCCTAACTGACTTCAATGATCAGGAAGTATCTAAGTGGCAGCCTTGATAAGAGCAGTCAGTTATCTTCATGTTCAGTAAAGGTGATTCAATGCTTCCTTTCCTATCATTCAGCATTACACTTGACCATCCTTTACGCAAGGAAAGGAAAGGAGATAATGCCGGCCCACATTCCCTTGCGGTAGGAACCTTTAAAACGAGGCACCATTCGTCCATTCACTAAAAACAAACAATCGATTACATGACATGAATGAATTATGTTCATGGTACAAATTACAATCCCACTTACTGTGCTCTATGACCATACATGAGTCGACAGGAGTGTGAGCGTGAGCAACCATTATCAATGTTACAACTATTTTCGGTATTTCCCTTTTGTGATAGGTATTCGTTTCTATTTTATTGCATTCAGTAATAAATTATGTAAAATAATTAAAATAAATTATTATTTAATAATATAAGATGCGCTTTTAGTAGTCCCATCTTCAGGACGTGTAGTTTTCATCACGGCGGACCCCCGTCCAACACATCCGCCGTGCAGTCGGATTATTTTAGCTCCGCGTCTTTTCCTAAATCTTAAATTAATTCTCCTTCACATCTTTCCTTTGTCCTGGACATAGGAGGTTTTCCTCACTATCTGACCGCTGCCCCGGGCTGGCGTTCAGTTACCAATTCTCAAATGCTTTCCTTCTAACTCGCAATAAAGATAAGGTCAGCAAAGTAGATAGTTAACTTATTATAATTATTATCTCATAAGTTCGATTTAGTTGGCTCAGTAGTCCAGACTCCAGCATTATAGATACTAAATAGGCTACTCATTCCCCTAACAAAAGGCTAGCCATTTACAAATAAGCTTTTCAAGTAATTGGCCTGAATTGTTCAGTGCTCAATCATTCAGAATTAACTCTGACCTTACAGTCCTACCTCCTACCATGAATAATGAGGGGACATTCGGGACAAAAATGCCCTTATGGTAATTTGGTCAAACCCAAATAAGATGGAGGATGGTTGTGTTGTGCCCTTTGGAAAGCCCCCCATTCATCAGCCAACCCCCCTGCCTCCCTCCTCCCCCCTGTTTGTCTGAAAAACCAAGACAATGAGCCTGAAGCCACAACTCATGGGAGACAAGGGAAAGGGGTATGATGACAGAGGCTGAGAGAGTGAGGCAGGGTCCCACCACCCACCACCACCACCACCACCATTGTAACTCCTACAAGAGGAACCCGCACTGGCAAGGCTGTGCACCCCCGAATGGTGCCCCTCAGGAAACACCTGCCCAGAGTCTTGTTGTTTCCTCCCCCACCAGACCTCACAGTACAAAAGAAGACCAACACTCTTCTTCCCTAGCACCCCCTCGCTAGTGCGGAAAGACAGCTTTCACAAGACGTGATTCACAGTGAGTGAGAAGGGTGATGCAGATGTGTCAGAGAGAGAGAGAGAGAGAGTTAGCAGAGGGCTTTCACTGGGTCCACTCAGACTAATGGACAGTGTTGTATATTCTGTATCTCTGCAAATGAACCCTTCGTTATTCATTCAGATTAGAGTACATTCGTTTTACATTGAGACTAAACATACAAATGTGCTACTGCAAAGTGTCCCGTTGATGGAGAATATACATGATATGTCACCATAAATTGTACAAAACATGTCGTTCCTTTACATTAGTCAACTCTCCAGTTTTTCCACATTTTATGTTGTGGTTTATGAGATGTGTTATATTTTTATAACAGTAGAAAATGATACAGACACCAATGTTCCAAATTATCAAAGAGATGTAATTTTATTTGTATCAAAAAACAGTCTTTGTCCAGCAAAATAACTCCTACATTAATGTGTCATACAAATGTATTTTCTTATTGCTTATAAATCTACCTGATTCTTTTTTACAATATTTCCTATTCCATTATTCATTTTCTGTACAAGGCAATTCAGTCCTTTGCCAGCTTGGACTATAAAAAAGTTACTAATTTGTAGATGTCTTTTAAATAGGAATTGGCACAAATAATTAAACGGCCAAATTTGACATTTGACAAACATTCAGGCCCCAGGCCATGAGACTCAAACATAAAATATTAATTAAATTACCATTTAAGATGATGAAAGAATCTTCACTGACAAAACAATCAACAAGCAAAATAGTAACGTTGTTCTAAAAGCTACTTCAGACATTTACAAATTGTTATTCCAGATTATAAATACTTTCAACACTAAAACAGTGATCAAATGACTTTGATCCCACAAGACAACTAGCCGTATGATCATTGATTATTCCAAATGTATAAATGTCATTAATACATTTTGTCCCTTTAAACCAAGCCTGAACTATTACACGTTACAAGACCTTCCCAAACTGTTCCTCACTTCCTCCGTCCTTCCTCTCAACACCTCTGCTTCCCAACCTGCTTTATCAGTCTTCATCCACTGCACTTTGTGCCATCTTGCTTCATACTTTTCATTGGTGCACACTCAGCATATCTCTGCACTGCCTCTACCCTTTCCCAGTCTTCTAGCTTTCACTTTCCCTCCACAACTCACTTCATAAAAAAAAACATCCGCTGCTCTTTCTCATTTACCAACCCTAGCCTCTCTGCATTTTACATCAAGCTGGTTTGTTCATTCTTGCAATCTACCTTCTCTGCTCTCTGCCTTCACTGTTACTGAATCCTTATCCCCAGATTCCTCCCACTCTCATATCACACACTCTCCAGCTCTGTGCCATAATGCTATCACCATGGCTTCAGTCACTGCCCCCCCATAGCTGGGGGGGGCCTTAGCAGGCCTGCAGGAGGGGCTGGTAGCCCTCCGACAGAACCTTGTAGCGCACTTTGGTGTTGGTGATGGCCCCGTGCTTCTGCCGCAGGTGGAGCCTCAGCTGGCTCTTGTGCCGGAAGTGCAGGTCACACTGCTCACACTGCATGCCATGGGGGGAGGAGAGAGGTCAAAAGGTCAGCATGGACACAAAGGAAGGCACCGTGGTTCGATGTCCACTGTGTCACACCAAGGTGAGTGGTGTTTATCTTGAGACTCACACCCGCTCTTCTCCAAACCAGATCTCTAGTGTTTTAGGTCTGACAACAGATGGGCGGTTTCCTTTAGACAAGGGTTTGGCCTCGTGGTTGTGTTCTGACTCACGCTACACTGGTTTCGGCTGTAGCACAGGGTTTAATCAATTAATGACAAATATTGGTCTGAATGAAATTAAATTAAAAGTCTTTATGACCCTAATGGCTCTTGTAGCTTTTACGACCAACCAGAGATGTGTGCGTGCGTGCGTGTGTGTGTGCGTGAGGAACCCACCGTGTAGGGCTTCTCCCCGGTGTGGATGCGCAGGTGGCTCTTGAGTGTCTGCAGGTGACGGAAGCGGGTGCCACAGGTGTGGCAGGGGTAGGGCTTCTCCCCTGTGTGGATGAGCACGTGGGCCCTCAGGTGAGCTACCTTATGGGGGGAGGGGGGGGGGAGAGAGGGGGAGATATAACGTCGTCGTCCAAATGATTCTCCTCTGACATGCAGCAAACTGTTTCATAACTATAATCTTCTGAATATCAAATTTCTCTTGAAATCCTTTGAAATACATGTTATGGACATGGAGGTTCACACCGATTTAAACAGTGTCATCGTATTTCATGTATGAGGCCGCTTTGTGACTGTGGTTTCCAACGCTGGGTGCCAAGCAAAAAAAGTAATCCTGGTTTGTATTATTATTCAGTTTTTCATATCCTGCTTCGAGAGACAGTGACCCTCCCCTCTCCTACGGTACTGCATGTCGATCGCAAACCGCGATCGGCGGACCAATCGTGGTTCGAGTCCGTGGTGATGTCACAGAGAGGTGCTTCCTGAAATCCTCCCCTGCGTGAGTGCAACCTCACCTGGACGAAACGCGCACCGCATGTGTCACAGCGGTAGGGCTTCTCCCCCGAGTGGATGCGGGCGTGGGTCTTCAGGTTGGCTGGGCGGTTGAACTGGGCACTGCACACGTTGCAGTGGTACGGCTTGTCCCCTGCTGCGGAGAAGGGGACAGGAAACTAGTGTCATCTACTGTGGGAGGTAGGGCTGGGTGGGCAGGGTGGGGGGACGTGTAGATGGATGGGTGGATGTGATGCTGGTAGACTATGAATGGATGGGTGGATGTTGGTGGATATATAGCTGAATGGATGGTTGGATGCTGGTAGACTATGAATGTATGGATGTGATGCTGGTGGACTATAGATGGATGGATGGATGCTGGTAGACTATAGATGGATGGATGCTGGTAGACTATAGATGGATGGATGCTGGTAGATTATAGATGGATGGATGCTGGGGGACTATAGATGGATGGGTGCTGGTAGACTATAGATGGATGGATGTGATGCTGGTAGACTATAGATGGATGGATGGATGCTGGTAGACTATAGATGGATGGATGCTGGTAGACTATAGATGGATGGATGCTGGTAGACTATAGATGGATGGATGCTGGTAGACTATAGATGGGTGTGATGCTGGTAGACTATAGATGGATGGATGCTGGTAGACTATAGATGGATGGGTGTGATGCTGGTAGACTGTGGATGGATGGGTAGATATATGGAAGGATGGATGGACATTGTTGTACGGCTGATGATGAAAATCAAAACGGCGCCTCACCGGCAGCAAGCGCCTTGGTCCCGATGACGTTCCCGGAGTACAGGTACGGCGCGTAGTGGTCCTCCTGCTTGAACGTGCGCTGGCTCGGGGGGGCGTGGTCTGCGGCGGGCACCGGCGGGGGGAGGGAGAGAGAGGAGCACGCCGCTCCCGTGGAGTCCTCCACAGAGGGCGGTGGTCCGAGGGGAGGGGCTTGGCCAGAACCCTCGTAGCAGGAGGCCCGCCCCTGTCTGAAACACAGGTGTGATTGGTCAGTCAGGGGGCGTGTCCGGAGCGGGTAGGTAGCATAACCCCCCCCCCCTCCAGCATTTATAGAGCAGTGAACTTATTTAGTGGGCGTGGCCCAATGGGGTGGCCAATCAAATGTGTCATAAAGCCCCCCGGTGGATTCGCCCCTGCCGTCTCTCACAATGGTTCGACCCAACTCGCATGCCGCGTCCTAGTTACCCATCACGGGTGAAGCAGCCAATCAGATTCATGGCTTAAGAAAAGCATGAGGAAACATGTGTTTTTAATTATCCACGAGCCTACCTATCAATCTGACCGGGCACTTCTCCAGGCCACGCCTCTGTGGGTGCGTCAGATGACACAGCGATCCTCTGGGAGATGGGCGTGTCCCTCTCTCCTGGCTCCTCCTCCTTCACCGTGGCGACGGCACAGAGAGGGTTGAGGACTATGTACTTGTATTTCTTCCAGTTGCAGGCCTTGGGGTCTGGGGGAGGTTTGGTCACACCCTGGAGGAATGAAAGAACAATTTAAATATGAGGCAATGTTTAAAAGTTACTCTCTTAAAAACAAAGTTAAATCATCCATCCAGAGATGTATGACGGATAGATGAGCAACGTTTGCTACGGTCCACTGGGTAGGCCAGTAGACTGATCTATCCAGCACACATCTAGGTGGACACACCCACTTGTGATGTCAGAAGAGGCAGCTAATCACACTCACACCTGGTTGTATAACGTGGGCCCTTAAAGTAGTATAAAAACAAAGCTTTTTTTTAAATAATAATTTCATGCATCTTTTGACCCTTGAAACCATAGTAACAGTGGGGGGGGGTTCGTACCGCGAGGTGACATGTGTTGGACGCGGCGGGGGAGCTGGGCTGGCCCCCCGAGCGGGTGGGGCTGGTGGGGCTGTCGGGGGAGGGGGTGGGGCAACCCGCGAGGGGCGACCGCCGCTCCAGCTTCATCTCCTTGGGCCTGGGCTCGCCGGCCGGGAAAGCCCCTGGCTTCACGGAGAGGCCGGCCTCCCGGGGGAACCTGAGAGGAAGGAAAAAAACACAGGAAGTGATGTAAGGGGCTGTATCGTTATCAGACAAAGGCAGACGCAAACAGGCGCTAACACCTGCAGACACGCTCTCCGGACACCCAACCCCCCCCCCCGGACAAACATCCCCCAATCACACTAGTGCACACATACACACACACATTGTCCCATGACCAACAAACATAAGTGCCAGCACACACAATTTTTCCGATGAACATCACACTCAAAACGTTGACACACCTACATGGCATTTTAATGAGGGTTGCCTCAAGATAAATTGATAGGTGACCCAGGATACTTAAACCTTAATCCCAATTCCCCTATTACCAATTCCAACCCATATTCCTTAGGTCCACTCAATTGTCAACACGGTAGACGTCTCTACAGAGCCTATCTATCTATCTATATCTAGATAGATATATCTATAATGACATACATAGCCGTCCGCTTACCTGGCAGCGTGGTTCGGCATTGGGCCGGGGGCGCTGGGCGTGAGCTGGAGGGTTTGAGGGGGTAGGCCCCCTCCTCCTCGGGGCCCGACGGAGGCGACAGACACCCTGGAGTCCAGCTCCACTTGAGGGTGTTCAGCCCCCATCTTCTCCCTGGAGGAACAACACCCAATCAGCAACCCGGCAATATGTAAATCGGCGGGTAGCAAAAATCAAAGCTGTGGGTGAGTGACACATTTTTTTGGGGGTGCAAATATATTTTTCTTTCTGATTGGCTCTGATTGGTATCTCTTAATCAACAGAATACGGTAAATGGCATCACTGTCAGAAGCAGATGCTGGCTCTCTGGTTTCCGTATTCATCTCTTAAGAGTTTGACGTCAAGGAGTCGACTTAAGCGAGGTTCTCCAGAACTGCGACACATTGCGACTCCTTACTCACACAAAATCGAAACAGGAAGTGCACGACGCCCCCCCCCTCACCTGTGCAGCTGCATGAAGGCCCGGCAGGTGTCGGCCACGTGCTCCATCTGCAGGTGTGTGGCGGCGGCCAGCACGCCGGCCACGCTACGGCGGCTCAGGGCCAGGCGGGACGTGTACATGAAGTCCAGCAGCAGGGAGACGCTGGCCGCGTCCAGGCTGCCGGGCAGGGCCACCGTCGTCGGCTGGAGGCCCTCGCCGCCACCGCCGCCATGGCCGCCATGGCCGCTGAGCGACAGACGGCGCGAGTACAGCGAGTAGAAGAAGCCGCTGGAGGAGAGCGCAACGAGACGAAGAGGTGAAGGTGAGGATTACTCACTGAGGTCATAAAAGATCCCAGGGCACTTATCGCAAAGAGTAGGGGATCCCCCGGTGTCCTGGCTTAAACTGCCCAACCAGGCTCATTCAATCTGGCCCCCTAATCATCCCCCTATATATAATTGGCTCATTCATTAATTCCCTCACTCTCCACCTCAAGCTGGTGTGTGGTGAGCGTTCTGGCGTTGATTGGCTGCCGTGCATCACCCAGTGGGTGCTACACATTGGTGGTGGTTAGTGAGGTCCCCCCTTCACTGTAAAGCGCTTTGGGTGTCTTGAGTGTCTAGAAAAGCGCTATATAAATTCAATTAATTATTATAATTATTATTATTATTATTATAGGATTATGATGTTTAGTTTGAAAATCTGCCTCTTCTGACATCACAGGTGGGCGTGTCCACCTAGATGTGTGGCGAATAGATGAGCAACGTTTGCTAAAGTCCACTGGGTAGGCTGCTAGGCTGATCTATCCAGCGCACATCTAGGTGGACACGCCCACTCGTGATGTCACTAGAGGCCGATTTTTAACACGGCTTGCAACGGCTAATCCCACTCACACCTAGTGGTGGTATAATATGGGACCGTTAAATGAACTGGTATTCATGTCATAAGTGCATGACCCACAATGCATCACACACACCATCGGTATCATGAAGTGAGGTCGTCAACTAGGGCCCAGTTTTAATGGATAGTTTTGAAATCGTTGAGCGCATCGTATGTTTCAGAAGTTCTTACACAGCTCGCGATAAGTGTGTAGGTAGTAGGTACCCAAATAGTAGCCAATAAAGTTCATCTCACATGAGTTCACGTGTGAGAGGCCATCATTCATCTTCAAGGAGAGGGTATACAAAGAAGATAGACCATAAAGAGTCTGAGACTGGTGGTCAAAGGGTCAAGCGAGCAGCACAGGAAAGAGCTTTGAAAAAGGCGTGATGGAGGAGGAGGATGACTATCATGAGCTCGATAAGCAGAAAACAGGAAGCTGCAGAGTGGGGAAGTGTCGGGGGGGGGGAACAATAACAGATGTGACTCCGCTGTTGTCGTGTGCGCTCAGTGTGTGTGTGGCGTGGACCCTGGAGAGATGACGGGTTCAGCAGGATGATAGCTCGGTAGCAACGAGTCGCAACACGCAAAAGAGAAGAAGGTGTGAAGTACGTGGCGCACGCACGCGCGCACCAACCTGCAGGCGACGAGCACGGCACAGTGCGCGCGTAGACGGGCCCCGCCCACGACCAGGGTGGTGTCCGTTAGCAGGTGGCGCAGCCGCAGCTCGTTGAGGTTCTGCAGGACGTCGCCCGAGTGGCGTGTGTACTCCTTCACGTAGCCCTCGCCGCCCGCCGCCTCATCCATGGGCTGCGCGCGCTGTTCCGGCTGCCAGCCGCCGGGCCAGCGCGTCGCCGTCGTCTCCTCCCTCGTGCTCATCTGTCGTGGACGGGACCGCACGAGAGATGCTTAGAAATAACCACGTGCTTTTTTGTAAATTTCATTTTTTTTTTGGTTGCTTTTTTCAGTATAATTGAAAATATGACGGTTACATTGAAGAGGTACTACAACCATGTTGATTTTTTTTTATTGTTTTGTTACTTTATTTATCCTTTTTTCAGTATATGCAAAAAGTAAGATGGCTACATTGAAGACCATGCAGCTTTGTATGCAATATTCTCAGGGTGGAATGGGAGCTATACAGTGTATACATTGGTATAGCTTGTTCTGATCGAATAGATGTTAATCCGCACAGATGACCTACCTGGGACTCGTGGGGTGAATAAATAAAGCGGAGTGTCCCAGACACATCTGCTAGGTGAGACCAGCTCCCTACTCGTACCTGGGTGCAATGATAAAACAACAATGCATTTAGTCCTGTGTGGCAAATAGTTGAAATCATAATCACTGATTGCTTAACTCTTAATTAAAAACAACTTGGCATGAATAAACACTCAAACACATTGTTTATAAAACTCCATGGACATTAACGCAAGCCATCCCGGGATACATTTTTTAAACTTAAAAACCCATAGTTTTTTTCCAAAATAACCATAAGTCGTCATTTCTAGACAAAACAACCAAACCTAAACTTCTAATCAATCAATCAATCGAATCAAAACGCAATGAAGAACATGCAGATTTCCAGGACGGTTTCTGACCAACTCTCCTCTGCACCT